>NC_060067.1:145266590-145569621 GCF_922984935.1 Meles meles
TGTCCAAGTAAATAAGCTCTCTGATTCGTTGGCTTCTCCATTCCTTGAGCTCTTTTCATCCACTGATTTTGCCTTCCATCATACTACATGTATTCTCCAATAGTTATCTTTGAAACATTTCTAAAACCTGACTTTGAAGATCACCACCATCCAACCAGATCACCTTTTAAACTCCAACAATATTTTTAGCTCCCACTAAGAGTCTCAGGGCCCTCAGAGCTCATAGAGGCCTGGGTGAAAATTTTTAAATTTCTTCCCCAGATATACTCATTCCCTTGGTAATTTCATCCAGTCTTTGGCTTTAAGTATCATTTATATGGTAATGACTCCAAACATATCTCCAGCCTTGTGGTTCTTCTGACCTCCAGCTCACATTCAATGCTTAATCAGCATTTCTATTTGATTTTTTAAATAGGCACTTCAAATCTAATGTGTCCAATGCAGGAATTTTGTAGATGTTGTTCTCTTTGTTTAGAAAGCTCCTTCCCTTTGCTTTCACAAGCATCACTCCTTGACCACTTTTGAGTTTTTGTCCAAATGCCTTCTTATCAGTGAGACCATTCTCTGCCAACTTATTATAGCAGGAGCCACACCTGCCAGCCTGGTTTCCCTCTCCTGCCTTACTTTGATCTCTAACACTTGAGGTCTCCCGACATATTGCTTCTTTTACTTACCTGATTTTGTCTGCCTGCTCCTGCTAGAACGTCAGCTCCATGAAGGCTGATAGTTTTGACTGATTATTCACTACTAAATCTTTTGAATCCAGAATCATTCTTGGCATGTAGGAAGTGATCTGTGTGTGTGTGTGTGTGTGTGTTTCTGAGAACATGGTGAACAACTATGCAGAAAAAGACTTCTGGGTACAGAACACTTAAAAATGCTAGTTAAATATTAAAAGATAAGGTTAAAAACCTGGCTGAATGGCAGAAAAGCATAAAAATACTAAAACCAGAAAAATATAAGAAAGTCGGATTCCATAATTATTTAATAGTATTTAGAATAGTTTGTTTTTAGGACTCATATCTATTCTTGGTAGCTTAGAACTTTCTTAGTTAAAACAAATAACAAAACCTGGGTAACACTTCTCTCCCTTTTCTTATCAATCAATCATATATATATATATATATATATATATATATACCCACACATGTATTTATTAGTCCTCAGGAATCCAGAATTAGATTAATAGAATTCCTTTTTGTCATGATGCATTATCATCACTTGTTTATGGATTGCCTTCTTTTATTTATTTATTTTTTTTATAATATTGATAGCAATTAACATCTACTTAGGTGCCATTCCCAAATCCTATCCCGTTGCTTCCACCATAGATTGCTAGATTTGGAGGAGTTCTATTAAATTTTTGATACTATTTCTTTATTAGTTATACTGTGGCTAGTCTTTTAACTTTCCTTAAGGTGATTTTGATAAATAATTTTGATTTAAATATAGTAAAATTTAACACAAATATTACCTTCTTTGGGACAAAAAAGTGACTTTGAAGTACTTGCAGATTTGTTCTTTTTCTATTTCGAATTTCTTACTATCATTATCCATTATTACAATTTTCTCTTTTTTTTCACTTTAATCTCACAAACCATGCCATCATTGTTACTACTTTATAAAGATGATGTTTGTTTAGATTTACCTACCTCTAGGTAGATAAAGAATTGAAAGAAACTTAAAATTTTTCAGAATGAAATACAGATGATATATCATTTTATATAGGCCTTTTTTTTTCTTAATATATAATGTATTATTTGCCCCAGGGGTACAGGTCTGTGAATCATCAGGCTTAACACATCTCACAGCACTCACCATAGCATATGCCCTCCCCAATGTCCATAACCCAGCCACCCTTCCCCTACCCGTGCTGTCCCCAGCAACCCTCAATTTATTTCATGAGATTGAATCTCTTATGGTTTGTCTTCCTCCCAATCCCATCTTGTTTCATTTTTTCCCTCCCTACTCCTCCTGACCCTCAACCCTGCATCTCAAATTCCTCACATCAGAGAGATCATATGATAATTGTCTTTCTCTGGTTGACTTATTTCGCTTAGCTTAATACCCTCTAGTTCTATCCACGTTGTTGCAAATGGCAAGATTTTGGGTTTTTTGATAGCTGCATAGTATTCCGCTGTATATATATATACCACACATTCTTTAGCCATTCATCTGTTGATGGACATCTAGGTTCTTTCCATAGTTTGGCAATTATGGACATTGCTATAAACATTGGACTGCACGTGCCCCTTTGGATCACTAAATTTGTATCTTTAGGGTAAATACCCAGTACTTGATTGCTGGGTCATAGGGTAGCTCTATTTTCAAGTTTTTGGGGAACCTCCATACTGTTTTCAAGAGTAGCTGCATCAGCTTGCATTCCCACCAAAAGTGTAGGAGGGTTCCCCGTTCTCCACATCCTCAACAACATCTGTTGTTTCCTGACTGGTTAATTTTAGCCATTCTAACTGGTGTGAGGTGGTATCTTGCTGAGGTTTTTATTTGTATTTCCCTGACGCTGAGTGATGTTGAGCCCTTTTTCATGTATGTATTGGCCATTTGGATGTCTTCTTTGCAGAAGTGTCTGTTCATGTCTTCTGCCCATTTCTTGATTGGAATATTTGTTCTTTCGGTGATGAGTTTGATAAATTCTTTATAGATTTTGGATACTAGCTTTTTATCTGATATGTCATTTGTGAATATCTTCTGCCATTCTGTCAGTTGTCTTTTGGTTTTGTTGACTGTTTCTTTTGCTGTGCAAAAGCTTTTGATCTTAAAGTCCAATAGTTCATTTTTGCCCTTGCTTCCCTTGCCTTTGGTGATGTTTCTGGGAAGAAGTTCCTGGGACTGAGATTGAAGAGGTTGCTGCCTGTGTTCTCCTCAAGGATTTTGATGGATTCCTATATCACATTGAGATTTTTCATCCATTTTGAGTCTATTTTCGTGTGTGGTGTAAGGAAATGGTCCAGTTTGATTCTTTTGCATGTGCAGTTTTCCCAACACCATTTGTTGAAGAGGCTGTTGTTTTTTTTTTTTCATTGGACATTCTTTCCTGCTTTGCTGAAGATTAGTTGACCACAGACTTGACTCTCTATTCTGTTCCATTGATCTATGTGTCTGTTTTTGTGCCAGTACCATACTGTCTTGATGATAACAGCTTTGTAATAGAGCTTGGAATCTGGAATTGTGATGCCACCAACTTTGGTTTTCTTTTTAAACATATCCTCTGGCTATTTGGGACCTTTTCTGGTTCCATATAAATTTTAGGACTATATGTTCCATTTCTTTGAAAAAAATTGATGGTATTTTACTGGGATTGCATTATATTTGTAGATTGCTTTCGATAGCATAGACATTTTCATGATATTTGTTCTTCCAATCCATGAGCATGAAATGTTTTTCCTTCTCTTTGTGTCTTCCTCAATTTCTTTCATGAGTACTTTATAGTTTTCTGAGTACAGATTCTTTGCCTCTTTGGTTAGGTTTATTCCTAGGTATCTTATGGTTTTGGGTGCCATTGTAAATGGGATTGACTCCTTACTTTCTCTTTCTTCTGTCTTACTGTTGGTGTATAGAAACGCAACTGATTTCTGTGCACTGATTTTATATCCTGACACTTTACTGAATTCCTGTATGAGTTCTAGCAGATTTGGAGTGGAGTCTTCGGGGTTTTCCATATAAAGTATCATCATCTGCAAAGAATGAGAGTTTGACTTCTTTGCTGTTTCAGATGCCTTTAATTTCTTTTTGTTGTCTGATTGCTGAGGCTAGGACTTCTATTACTATGTTGTATAGCAGTGGTGAGAATGGACACCCATGCCGTGTTCCCGACCTTAGAGGAAAAGCTCTCAATTTTCTCCCATTGAGAGTGATATCCGATGTGAGTTTTTCATAGATGGCTTTGACGATATTGAAGTACGTACCCTCCATGCCTACACTGTGAAGAGTTTTGATCAAGAAAGGATGCTGTACTTTGTCAAATGCTTTTTCAGCATCTCTTGAAAGTATCATATGGTTCTTGTTCTTTCCTTTGTTAATGTATTGTATCACATTGATTGATTTGCAGATGTTGAACCAACCTTGCAGCCCAGGAATGAAACCTACTTGGTCATGTGGTCTGAAAATATGCAGGGAATGGTCCCAGTCTTTTGACTGGTTGAGTCCTGATTTGTGACCCAGGATGTGATTTATTCTGGGGAATGTTCCATGTGCACTAGAGAAGAATGTATATTCTGTTGTTTTGAGATGGAATGTTCTAAATATATCTGTGATGTCCATCTGGTCCAGTGTGTCATTTAAAGCCTTTATTTCCTTGTTGATCTGTTGCTTAGATGATCTGTCCTTTTCAGTAAGGGGGGAAGCTAAAGTCCCCTACTCTTATTGTATTATTGTTGATATGTTTCTTTGATTTTGTTATTAATTGATTTATATAATTGGCTTCTCCCATGTTAGGGGCATAGATATTTATAATTGTTAGATTTTGTTGTTGGACTGACCCTTTAAGTATGATAGAGTGTCCTTCCTCATCTCTTATTATAGTCTTGGCTTAAAATCTCATTTATCTGACATAAGGAATGCCATACCAGCTTTCTTTTGATGTCTGTTAGCATGATAAATTGTTTTCCACTCCCTCATTTAAAATCTGGATGCATCTTTGTGTCTAAAATGAGTTTCTTGTAGACAGCATATCTATGGGTCTTTTTTTTTTTTAAGATTTTATTTATTTATTTGACAGACAGAGATCACAAGTAGGCAGATAGAGAGAGAGGAGGAAGCAGGCTCCTGCGAGCAGAGAGCCAGATGTGGGGCTCGATCCCAGGACCCTGAGATCATGACCCGAGCTGAAGGCACAGGCTTTAACCCACTGAGCCTCCCAGGCACCCCATATAGGTCTTGTTTTTTTATCCCTTCTGGTATCCTGTGTTTTTTGATTGGGACATTTAGCCCATTTACATTCAGGGTAACTATTGGAAGTTATGAATTTAATGCTATTGTATTGCCTGCAAGGTGACTGTTACTGTATATTGTCTCTGTTCCTTTCTGGTCTGTTACTTTTAGTCTCTCTCTTTGCTTAGAGGACCCCTTTCAATATTTCCTGTAGGACTGGTTTGGTGTTTGCAAATTCTTTTAGTTTTTGTTTGTCCTGGAAGCTTTTTATCTCTCCTTCTATATTCAGTGATAGCCGAGCTGGATATAGTATTCTTGGTGGCATATTTTTCTCGTTTAGTGCTCTGAATATATCATTCCAGTCCTTTCTGGCCTGCCAGGTCTCTGTGGATAGCTCTGCTACCCAACTAATATTCCTACCATTGTATATTACAGACCTCTTGTTCTGAGCTGCTTTTTGGATTTTCTCCTTGTCACTGAGACTTAAGTTTTACTATTAGGTGATAGGGGTGTGGACCTTTTTTTTTTTTTTTAAATTTTGAGAGGGGTTCTCTGTGCCTCTTGGATTTCGATGCTTGTTCCCTTTGCCAAATTACGGAAATTCTCTCCTATAATTTGCTCCAATATACCTTTTGCCGCCCCCTCTCTTTTTTCTTCTTCCGGTATCCCAATTATTCTAATATTGTTTCGTCATCTGGTATCACTTATCTCTCGAATTCTCCCCTTGTGGTCCAGTAGTTGTTTATCTCTCTTTTTCTTGGCTTCTTTATTCTCCATCATTTGGTCTTCTTTATCACTAATTCTCTCTTCTGCCTCATTTATCATAGCAGTAAGAGTCTCCATTTTTTATTGTACCTCATTAGTAGCTTTTTAATTTCAACTTGATTACATTTTAGTTCTTTTATTTCTCCAGAAAGGGATTTTATTTCTCCAGAAAGGGATTCTCTAATATCTTCCATGCTTTTTTGAGCCCAGCTAGCACCTTGATAATTGGCATTTTGAACTCTAGTTCTGACATCTTACTAATGTCCATATTGATTAGGTCTGTAGCTTTTGGTACTGTCGTTTGTTCTTTTTTTTTTTTTTTTTGTGGTGAGTTTTTCCACCTTGTCATTTTATCCAGATAAGAATAGGTGAATGATAGAAAAAAATACTAAAAGGGTAAAAACCCCAGAAAAATATACACTAACCAGATCAGAACAGACCCAAACTTGGGGGGAGTAGAAAGGGGGGGAAATATATATATATATATATATATATATATATATATATACACACACACACACGTGTATATATATACACATATATATACACACATATATATACACATATATATACGTGTATATATATATATTTTATATATATATATTATGTATATATATACATATATATGCGTGTATATATATGCACATGTATATATATATATACACACATATATATATGCACACACACATATATGTGTATGTGTATATATGTGAATGTATGTATATGGATATATGCATATATATATATATATATATATATATATATATATATATTAGACTGATGAATAGAACAGAGCCACACACTTGATTTTGGGTGTATTTTGGTCTGTTAGAAAAACTACCTCCCAAAATTTTAAAGAAAGAAAAACTTATGTATATATATACAAAAATAAGGGTAAACATGATGAGGGGATGGAATATGAATGTAAAGATGAAAATTAAAAAAGATTGTAAAGAAGGAATTGATTAGATAATTTGGTTGAAAAGAGAAAAAAAAAGAGGAAAGAATGTGATCAGGCTGGAGACTAGAGCAAAGCCATGTGCTATATTTAGGGTATAATTTGATCTATTTGAAGAAATTGTATCCCAAAATTTTAAAGAAAAAAAAAACCCCAATATATTTATAAAAAATAAGGTTAAATACAATGAAGGGATAAGATATAACAATGAAAATTTAAAAAGATTTTTAAAAAGGTATTGATAAAATAGTTTAAAATGTTAAAGTTGGAAGGAGGAAAAATTAAGAAAAAGAGAATAAGTAAAAATTAAAATAAAAAAATTAACTTTGAAAGACTAAGAGATCATGGGAAAAAGCCATGAATTCTATATGTTGCTTTCCCCTAGTTCTGGAGTTCCACAGTTCTCATTGATTGGTGAACTTGGTCTTGGCTCAATGTTCTTGCTGATCTTCTGGGGGAGGGGCCTGTTGCAGTGAACCTCAAATATCTTTGTTGTAGGCGGAATTATACTGCTAAGTAATCTGCTCAGGTTTGCTCTCGGTAGCTTTTGTTCCCTGAACACTTTCCATACAGCTTTGAAGGATAGGAATGAAAATGGTGGCCTTACAATCTCTGGCCTCTCATAGGAGCCGAGAGCCCAGAGCCCCACTCCTCAATGCGCCCCCAGAGAAAAGCAGTCAATCACTCCCGTCTCCCTGGTCTGTGGCCACACTCTGTGCTCAACCAGCCATTGACCTAACATTTCTATCTCTGGTGCACAGTCCCATTTGGAGTCTCCAAACCCAGCAGATTCCTGTAGCACGTGCCTGTACTGCTCCTCCTGGAGGAGGAAGAAGAAAGTCTCTCCAGATCTGCCACTGTGAGGTCCCTACTGGAAGAGTGATGGCCCAGCTGTGCCTTGGATTATGGTTTCAGGTAACCCTGAGCTGACAGCACACTCCTCATCTCCATCTCTCTAGCTGGCTTCCTGCTAGAGAAGCACACTTCCCGCCACACTCAGGCATCCCTTGTCTTTCTGTGACCCTGTGAGTCCTGAGACCACACTGTCCCTGTGAGGGCTCCATCCTCTGCTTAGCATTTGGAGCGACATTCCTCAGTGGAGCAGACTTCTAAAAGTTCCGATTTTGTGCTCCACTGCTCTCTCACTTGCTGGGAGCTGGCCCCTCCTGCTGTGGTCTATCTTCCCATGGCTTCGGATTCACCTCCCTGCACATCCTACCTTCTGGAAAGTGGTAAATTTTCTGTTCCTAGAATTGCTGCTATTCTTCTCTTCTGTCTCTTGTTGAATTTGTAGGTGTTGAGAATGGTTTGATAACTATCTAGCTGAACTCCTGGCACCTGATGATATTTTGGTCTCTGAGATCTTGCTTCTCCCCATACACATTTTTGAAGTCAATAATATTTTATAGTTTTCTGCATCTTTTTAAAATTTATTTCTATGCATTTGATGTGTTTGGTCCTATTTTAAATTTTCTTTCAGCCCCTACTCCATTTTCTACAATATAGAAATACTGTGATCTTTCTTACATGTTCCTTACATCTTGTGGACATAATAAATTAGTATAACTTCTAGTAGTTTATCTTGTTTATCTGTTGATCCTTTAGATTTTCTAAATACACAATCATGTTGTCCTTGAATGGTGGCAGTTTTTTTGTTCTTTTATTCCTATTTTAGACCTTTTCTATTTGTTTTACCTTATTGCTTTTGTTAACCCCCTCCTGCACAATGTAACACAGAAATGGTGAGCAGCTTTCTTTTCTCGATTCCTATCTCAGAAAGAATTATTATACATATTAGCCTGAAGTATAATGTATAGTATTTGTTAAAATCTCTTTATATTATTTTTAAAAGTTCTGTAGCTTAGCTAAGAGGCTTTATCATGAGTCAATGTTGAATTTTATCAGATGATTTTATTTTTATTTCTTAAGATGATTATATGATTTCTCACCTTTTTTCTCTTAGTGTAATGAATTATTCTCATTGATTTTCAGATGTTAAACAATTCTTCAACCTTGGAACAAACCTAACTTGAATTTAGTTTGCTGATATTGTGTTGAGCATTTTTAAATTTACATGGATTTCCCTTGTTTATAGTGTTCTTGTCAGAATTTGGCAGTGAGGTAATGATATTATACAATAAGTTGGAAATGATTCCCTCTTTGTTCATTTCTCTGGAAGAGTTTGTGTAAAATTGTGGCATTTTTTTTTCTTAAATGTTGGAGGAATATCTGTACTGATGATACCTGGGCTGAAGATTTCTTTATATGGAATTTTAAAATCACAGATTAAATGTCTTTAATAAAATCAAGACTGATGAAACTATTTTCCTCTTTTGTCAGATTTTATAAGTTATGTTTACAGAAATATGTCTAAATTGCCAAAAGATTGTCATAAAGTTGTACATAACAACATTTATACTGATGTCTCCTTTTTAATTTTCTATATTAATTATTTAGGTTTTCTCTCTCTACTAACCTTCCTTTCCTTTTTCTCTTGGGTCATTTGTGCTAAAGGTTTGTCAACATTATTTATTATTATTTTTTTTTAAGAAACAACTTTTAGTCTTTCTATTTCCTGAATTTCTATTAATCATTGTATTTTCCCGCTCTTCATGTTGGTCAGCTCTGAGTGAAAATTTTCTTTGAGATCCTAATATTTATTATTTGATTTTCCTTCAGCATTTACTCATTACTATGAACATTTTAAAAAAGATTTTATTTATTTGTCAGAGAGAGAGAGAGAGCGAGCAAGCACATAAGCAAGGGGAGTGGCAGAGGGAGAGGGAGAAGCAAAGAGCCCGAAGTGGGACTTGATCCAAGGACTCTGTGATCATGAAGTGAATTGAATGCAGACACTTAACTGACTGAGCCACCCATGTGTCCCACAATGAATATTTTCTAAATATTTTGCATATTGTATTATTATTCTCAGTTACTGTGACAGAATCTTCTCTCAGTACAAGGAATGAGTTTTAGGAGGACAGCACTTCCCTTTTAAAAAGAGCCAAGAGAAAGGTAGACATTTGTGAACTCAAAATATGTTTTATAAATAGCTTTTGTTCCCCTGTAAAGATAACTTAAAATAAACAAAACCCTTGCCATTAGACTGATATTGTGTTGCAATCACTGGCTAAATGTTAGTTTTCATTTTTTTCTATTATAAAAATACAAAGCACTGTATTAAAGAACAATTTGGGAAAAAAAAAAAAAGAAAAATCTTGTCCATTAATGCCACTACCCTCTCACAGACATGCTTAACAACTTTATTTCCTTCCAATTTTGTTCCTTTGCATCTTTTTAAAACTTGATGGCAATATTTAAATTTTTTTCTAGCTAAGTCTAATATAATAGTTTTCTTTCATTAATTGGACATAAGCATCAATTTCATTTTCTCTCAACAATTATAAGAGAATTCTCACCCATGTACCAGTGCATCAAACTCTCCAGAGCTTCTTCACCTGCCTACTCCATCAGAGGTTATTCAGGTACTAGTTAGCTTGGGTTACTGTAACAAAATACCATAGACTGGGTGGCTAAAACAGCAGAAATATTTTCTCACCGTTCTGGAGGCTGAAAGCCTGAGATCAAGTGTCTGCATGTTCGGGTTCTTATGGCTTACAGACAGCCACCTTCTGTCTGTTTTGTCATATGGACTTTTCTGAGAGCACACAGAAAGAGAGCTCTCTGGTTGAACTTAATGCAGGCACTATTCTCATCATGAGGGCCCCAACCTTGTGACCTCATCTAAACCTAATTGCCAAAGGCACCATCTCCAAATACTATCACCTTGGGGGTAAGGACTTCAATATATGAACCTGGGGGGAACACAATTCAGACCACAGCACTCAGTTTATCAGAGAAGGAAAAGCCATGTTCTTTGTTCCTGCCTTCTCACACTATGTGAAGCCAGGTGAAGTTAGGAAGGAAGAGGGGTAGAGAGGCATTTTCAACTCATTGTAGAAGTGGAAAATAGATGTTTAAAAATAATAAATTCTTTTTTTAACATCACAAATAAAATTTTTTGGGTCACCATTAAATGTCTGAATTTTAAACAGATTCTTGGACTGGTGGCTCATATCTATTAGCTCATTCAACTTCAGCACTGTTCTCATTCCCAGTAGTTTTTCCAGAACTACTGCCTTCACTGTAAGGCTGCATGAGCTTTCCCAATTCAAACTTGGGCTTCTTGAGCATTTTTACTTTTCTGACATTCTGGAGTGGAAAAATAGACTGAAGTCTTCTCTGTGTCTTTTCTGATGCTGTCTGGAATCAATTTATTGACCACTTTCTTTCAAGTCATTTGTCTACTTCTCTAAGGTCATGGATTTTCATCATCTTTTTCTGAATTTGGAGGTCCTGTTGGTGCTGAGTGTAAGAGGTCTTCTGAATCTCATTGTTAGTTAGTTAGTTTGTTTTTGGTAAAACCATCATGAAATAGATGAAACAAAATCAATTGTCTTGACATCAACATGAACTTCAGTCATGGTCTGCCATTTTCTGACCATGGAGCACATTTTGTCGTGGGTAAGTTCCTTGCCATGGAAATCAGTCAGGTAATTTTTGCCCTGAACATCTTCAATAATTAGCTTAAATTTTCTAAATGCAGCTTCATCATTCCACAGATCAAGGGTCACTTCAAAAACGTGACCCTTGAGGCCATCAGATGGGATTTGTATTCCTTGAGTTCTCGTGAGTAGTGTTCTTCCAATATTTCTTATATTGACCATAGCTGGTGTTTTTCTATCATACAGTCTTCCTTAGAAAATGGATCAATGACTTTCCTCTTGGTTCCCTTTTTGCTGTCTTTCATAAGGTGCTTGTTCTTGCCCTAAATTAGTAAGTTCTAAATGCTCTAAATAGATTTTTTTTTTCAGCAATCCACTATATTATAACAGGTATAGGGGTCTAGAAGTAAAGAGGTATAGAGGTATAGAGGGAGGGAGATGATGCTTGCCTTGTGTACATTTAGACTGTTGTTTCTTGCCTTTTTGATTCTGTGGTCACCCTTCTCCCCCAGTTCTACTGTAATCATCAAGTAATTTCTCATACCCCTTTTCATTTATTGATGTAATGTCAGTTATTATTTTGTACCAAGGTGATTCCAAGAATTATTTGAAAAAGCTGAAACTGAAGATATTTAAAACATTTTTATTTTATTTTTTGCATCAATGGCTTCTAAAAACATTAACTGAAGGATAGATGCTTATAATAAAATACTAGAATAAATTTGTTCTTAATATAATAATATAATTTGTATCATTCCTTATTAGTAATAAGTTTCTTTTTACATGTTATGTCCTTGATTCTCATGGGATATTCAGGCATAGTTGATCTAACCTTTCCCATTGTTTAGATGAAGAAACTAAATATTAAAAGTTTGCAAGGAGCTCAAATCTCACAAGTATCAGGTTTCTGATTTCTAGTTCTTACTCTGTTTTACTGTATTGCTTTATATACATTCATATTGTCTTATATGTATCTATGACTATTTTGTATCTATTATATCTATGACATATAAAATTGGGATGATTTCTTCAATATCTTTTCTTTTTCTTTTTTTTTTAAGTAAACACCACACTCAACATGGGGCTTGAACTCATAACCCCAAGATCAAGAGTTTCATGCTTCACTGAGTGAGCCAGCCAGGTTCCCCTAACATTGGATATTTTAAGACTATATTTCATGATAAAACAGAGTGATTCAATATAGGGTGGGCTTATGAGTATTTTGTAGTACATACAATGTTATGAACTAAAGGGTAGAGTGAATTTGTGTGATTTTTGAGTTTTTGTGATTTTGAGTTTGTGTGATTTTGAGTTTTTCCCATATAATCTAAATATGGTGTTTCTCACTATTGTATGTATTTTTAAAAGTACATTTTCAACCAGTCTTACAAGTTTGTCAATAATGTTACTACATCATGTACAGTTTTAGAGAGTTAGCCTTTGTGTTGAATTATAAATTATAAATTAGCTCGTATTGCTGTTTCGGTATGTAACAATATATTAAGAAAGATAGCTTTCTTACATTATTCCCCACTGTTCACCTTAATAGACATTTCATAAAAATACAAGTGTTTTACCACCTGAAAATGTACCTTGCCTCATCTTCTTTAGGAAAATCTAAAAAGTATTTTTAATGTGTCCAATTCTGAATAATAAAAAATTTTCTGCTGGGAGAAATGCATACTATGATATTAAAATTGTTCAGCAAATCTCTAAGAGATGCTTGAGGAATGTGAAAAAGCTCTTTTCGTTCCATTACAAGAATACTTGTGTCTTGAATCCAGGTGTCTCTCTCTGTTTATTGTATGCTCTATCAGGAAAAGGAAAACCAACAGGGTTTAGTTAATTTCAGTTAAGCTAACTTCTGAAATTTCAAGAGATTAAATATATTGTCTATAAATATTGATGGTGGCAGGAAGATACATTACATAGTGGATTACAGATATTTCTTATTCAAAATAATCTTGAAATATAACATTTAATGATCATAAGTAGGTAATTCATTTGTATATCTTGAAGCAAGATTGAAAGGGCATCTTTAGACCAGTGATGTACAATAGAAATAAAATGTGAGACATACTTGTAATTTGAATTTTCCAGTAGCCACATTCAGTAAGAGAGACAGATGAAATAAATTTTAAACACATTTACTTTAACCTAATATATATAAAATTTATCATTTATATGTAATCAATTTGAAAGATTATTAGTATATTTTATATTCCTTTTATTTTCTTACCGTCTTTGAAATCTGGTGTATGATTTAAAATACAGCACAGGTCAGTTCATACTGGCCACATTTCAAGTGCACATAGCCACACATTACTGCACTAAGAACACAGCCTTGGATTTTGGGTTCTAGTGGACATCGGTCTCTCATGCTTGGTACATAGTAAATGGACAATAAATGCATGAAAAAAAGAAAAAAGGTAGCAAAAATAGATCACACAAGTTAGTAGTCTAATCAGACTATATATATCTACTTACTAGATGGGTGATCTTGGTAGGGATATTTACCCTTTCCAACCTCAGTGTTCTTTTTGTAGAAATGAGATATTTGTATGTGCCTTTCAGTATTATTGTGAAAGAATTAAATGAGGGTAACAAAGGTAGAACACCTACTTGGTTTCCTTCCATCCCATTTCCCTTTGGAAATCTGAATTGTCATACATTAGATGACATAATCTATTTATATCCACTTCTTTTAGATCTTATAAACTGCCCCACCAAACATTACATTTTTTTCAGTTAAAGTGAGTGGAAAGAGAGAAACTAGAATCAGAGTAGGAGGTTCTTGGCATCAAGATTATAGCTGAGGACAATTATGTTAAATTGCTTAGAATGCTGTGGAATTAATTGCCCATGATCTTATAATTACAAATATTTAATATTTAATTTATAAAACATCCTTTAAACATGCAAGTCTACATTCATATGTGTGAACGTTTTGGTAAATAAGCTTCAGTCTGATAGACAGTTTAAAAAGTTAATGGCATAATCACTTCAGATCTTCTCATTTCCCTTCTGCTCAGACCTCACCCACGGCTCAGGAACTTGCAGTAACAAATAGAAGCATAATCTCTTCTTTCCTCCATTCACACATACACATACACAATACAACACATATGCAGAGATGTGCAGAAAACATACATGTATGGTGAGGGGTTGGCTTCATGGGCATGTGACCCCGCTGTCACACACAACTCCACCCTCAGAACAGAATCAGCTCTGGGGATTAATGCTCTGTGATTGCCCTCTTGAACTTCTTAGGAACTTACCTTTAAATTTGTGGTTTTGTAAGTGAGTCTGATAGGATAATAGAATAAACATGGAAAGCTTGAAATCTTAGTTCACAAGTGGTCCCACCTCCTGTTTCCCTACCTGTCCTTCACCTCCAGGATGGAGTCTTGACCAACCACTCCCATGTTCCAGCCTAGTGACTGCAGATACCCTCTGTCCCATTTGTGTTTGTAGGTCAGGGAGCATCTGGTGAATGAGTGCAGCCTGCACACCTGAGGACTTATTCTCACCCAGCAAGTGTTCCCATACTCAAGAGAGCATAACAATATATTGCAAATAAAAACCACTATGATAGACTGAGAGAAACCAATGAATAAATGAAAATCTCATATTATGTGGTGGATAATTATAAAGTTAACCCTATGTGAGCACTACACAGATCATAAAATAGAATATTGTCAGCAATATTCTATTTTATATTGTCAGCAATATTCTATTTTATAGATACAGTTATAAATGTGAAATATAGTTATATCTATATCTGTAGTTATATCTACATTTTATAGATATAGTTATAAATGTGAAATGTTAAACAGAATATTGCTGACAATATTCTATTTTATAGATTTAGTTACCCCCACCCCACCTGGTCTCTTCCTAATTGGAACACTTACTCACCCCTCAGGGTTAACCACCAACTTTGGTTTTGTGATAACAATTTTCATGCTTTTCTCTCTGGTTTTACCACCCAGACTGATAATTCTTTGTGTCTATTTAAAACATTTATATAAATTAATTTGTACTGCATATATTTCCTATGCCCTGTCTGTTTTGCTCAACACTGTTTGCAAAAATTTCCCATGCTGTTACAGACTACTGCACCTTGTTCAGTTTCACTAATGTATAGTATACCATTTTAGGACTATGTCATCTGATATTTAGTCTACCTTGAAGAACATTTGAGTTGTTTTCACTTTAGGGCTGTTTTGGTCCTACTATGTATGTCTCCTGTTGTACATCTGCAAAGGGTTCTCTAGGATACCCTAGAGAACCAAGGAGAGATTTTCTGGTTCAAGGGTTATATGTACCTTAAACTTCTCTATAATGCCTGTATTCCAAGGCTGGTACTAATTCATGTTCACACTTGCCGGGAATGAACAGTCTTATTGTTGTACATCCTCTTCAGCATTTGAAATTGTTAAAATTGTAAAATTTGTGCCAATCAGTTGGGATTCAGTGTTTAAAAAAACATTTTTTAAAAAAGATTTCTTTATTTATTGTAAGGAGAAACAGAGATAGAGAAAGATGGTGCACAAGTAGGAGGGCAAGAAGAGGGGCAGAGAATCTCATTCAGACCCCGTGCTGGGCATGGAGTCCAACTGGGGTCTCTATCCCATGACCTTGAGATCATGATCTGAGCCAAAATGAAGAGCTGGATGCCTAACTGACTGTACCACCCAGCTGCCCCACATATTTAAAAATTTTTAAATACTGGGGCACCTGGGTGGTGAAGTTGGTTAAGGGTCTGATTCTTGGTTTCAGCTCAGATTGTGGTCTCAGGGTCTTGGGATCAAGCCCGTGTGGAGGCTCCATGCTCAGCAGGGATTCTGCTCTCTCTCCTTTCCTTTCCATTTGCCCCTCCCCTCCCTGTGTGTGCATGCATACACACACACACACTCTCTCTCAAATAAATAAATGAATCTTTGAAATTTTTAAAAAAAATTTGCATTTCTCTATTATTGATTAACACTCTTACAATTACAGATTGAACATTCTTACATATGCTTCTTGGCTATTTGGATTTCCTTTAAAAAAATCTTGTTTAATTTTTTTCCATTTTTCTTTTGAGTTATTGCCTTTTTCTTATTAAGTTTTAAAAATTTCTCATTTAATTTCATAAACTGCATCTTTGTCAGTTGCCTGTGTTGAAAAAAATTTCTCTACCTCCATGGTTTATCTTCATATTCCCTTTTATGGTGCCACGACAAATAGAAATTGAATTTATCAGTGTTTCCTTTATTACTATTTCCTTTTGTATCTTGTTTGTAAACTTCAGTGTAAAACTGTTACTACCTAAAGTTCATTAAATTAATGTCCATTATTGTCTTCTAAATTATCATAGTTTTTATGGTTATATTTAGGTTGTAAGCTTCTTGAAGTGTATTTTTGTGCAAGGTGTGAGAGAAGGATCCAGTTTCATTCCTTCCCCATGCTCCCCACCCTCCCCTGCCATAGTGACACTCAGTTGTCCTAGACATATTTATTGAAAAGCTTCTCTTTACCCAGTGGTCCTCTGGCTCACCTCTTTCATAATCTAAATGTCCACATATGCACAGGTCTCTTGCTGTGTTTTATTCTGTTCCACTCATCTGTCTAGTCTTAGAAGAGTACCACATGTGTCTAATTACCATCTATTTATAATAAATCTTGTGTCTACTTTTTTAGCTGTTTGTGTCAGGAAGTCAATTCCCATAGCAGTTAATATTTCAAACATAGAAGACATATTTTCATTATATATAACTATGACTCTTTCCCATGAACAGTAATGGAATGTATATATATCTATTTACTCTTCCTTCTTGTCTCCTTTATCCATCACCCAATTTTATCAGATAGATATATCTTTTTCTTAGTATATAGGTAAACATGATAATGATTTCACTCATGTGGAATTTAAGAAACAAAAGAAATGAGCAAAGGAGGAAAAAAAAAAAAGAGAAAGAGAAGCAAAATCAAGAAACAGATCCTTAACTATAGAGAACAAACTGATGGTTACCAGAGTGGAGGTTGGTGGGGAGATTGCTTAAATAGATGATAAGGATTAAGGAGGACACTTGTTATGATGAACACTGGGTATTGTATGGAAGTGTTGAATTACTATATTGTACACCAATAATTAATATTACACTGTATGTTAAATGTATAAGAATTTAAATAAAAACTTAAAAAAAGAGTATGCATGGTGAAGTAAAATGGTATTCATACTTTAAATATACCTATTTTTGTACAAAGTGATTTACTAATTCCAAATGAGACTTATTCCCTTTGACTATAAAAGATGTGGAAATCAGCTATGTAGGTCATTTACCAACTAACTTCTTTTCCTTCTCAAAATTTTGATTAGTTACTTATTGATTGTGTCATCTAGGCTAGGATGAAATTCTTAGGTCATGCTCAATTTTTATAGACATCTCTCTTCTGGCTTCTAGCTTGTGGCTTTGCTTTTTATAGATATATTGTTCTTTTTGTCTGGCTATTCAAAGGATTTTTTTATTTCTGAATTCTTATAATATTTCTGAGCTATGTTTTGGTGAGCATTATGCTGTGACAATTTTTTCCCTGATATAAAGTATGTCATTCAGTATGTTTTTAATATATTTTTATTCTATTACTTTGTTTCCTTTCTTCTTTTGCCTGTTTCCTATGTCTATCATTTTTCTTATAATCCTTTTAAACTTTCTTTTTTATATTTCATGTTCACTTTTATCAGTCCTATTTTCAGTGCTCCATACTCTGTCTTCATTTCTCCAAATGATTTAATTTTTTCCCTTTATTTCTTTTTGGGCTCCATCAGCTCAAGCAATGATCTCTATTGTGTCTCCAAATCTTTCTTCAGCTTTTATATCCCTTTTTCAAGTATTCTTTAAATAGAAGTAATTATCTTTTTTCCTCCAAAATCTTTCTTAGGCAGTATGTTCATTCAAAATGTTTACCTTAGTTGTCGTAATATTATTCACCTTTTTCCCCCCTCTGGCAACACTTTTCTCATGGTATTCATGTGTTATTTTTAAAAATGCCTTTTCCATTTTATTCGTTTCTGCAGTATTTTTATATATATTTTATGCTAGATAATGATGATATTTTTATATATATTTTATGCTAGATGATGATGATATTTTTATATATATTTTATGCTAGATGATGATGATGATGATAGATGATGATGATGATGATGATGATGATGACTCACTTTGAGTGGGGTGCATTCTTCCTGGAGCAGCCATTTGTAGGAGGTTGCAGATAGGAGTGGCCAGAGCAGTGTTCTAGGTTAATGGAAAATACCTTTAATGATACGCATTTGTGGTGTGCATGAGTTCTTTTAGCCTTTGCTTCTCCCCAGGTATTTTATTTGTACTCTGAAGGACAGCTCACATTGCTGAATTTTTTTCCTTACCCCCATTTCAACTGGAGGTTGAGTACTGAAAATCTGCTTCATCTATGTGTTTTCTCATTCTGTCAGTCCCAACTTCCCAACTTATTAAGACTTGAAAGTCTTAATGTCCTGAAAATATGGTTCAGGGCACTTCTGCTGTCAGAATAAACACCTTATTTTCATTTTCCCCCCTAAAGGGATTTGCTCCCCAAGATGTGGCTACTTATATTGGAGAACTATTCTCTGCATTACCTGAGATGGGCAACTGTGGTGTCTTTAATTTCCTCTCTTGCACTTCCATGTAATTTTCGTCTATATTTGGAGGTTCTCTCATAATGTGCTTCTGGGTTTTAGATGGCATCTGATTTCATCAAAGGAATTTGTTTTTTTTATGTTTAATTTTTATTATTGGCTTTGGACTATTTCCAAGAGTAGAAGGGGCCAAGATTATATTTTTACTCCACAATTTGTAAACCAGAAGGTATGATAATATTTTGAGGAACTCAAGCAAATGCCAGTAAGAATACCTCCCTGAGAGAATTATAATCCATACATTAATCTTTAACACAAAATATATTATTACTGTACTTTTATGTTAAATGATAGTCTAATAACTTCCTCAAAAGTTACTGATAAAATGTTAAATGTACAATGACATTTTTTTTTTTTTTTTAAAGATTTTATTTATTTATTTGACAGAGAGAGATCACAAGTAGACAGAGAGGTAGGCAGAGAGAGAGAGAGGGAAGCAGGCTCCCTGCTGAGCAGAGAACCCGATGCGGGACTCGATCCCAGGACCCCGAGATCATGACCTGAGCCGAAGGCAGCGGCTTAACCCACTGAGCCACCCAGGCGCCCTACAATGACATTTTTATAGAGTTCATTAGTTAGTGTTGCTGTAAAAAGTTACCCCAACCAAATGACTTAAACCAACAGTAATTTATTCTCTCACAGTTCTGGAGGCCAGAAATCTGAAAGCAAGGTATTGGTAGGGTCATGCTTCCTCTGAAGTCTTTCTTTTATTCTCCAGTTTGTGATATCCCTAGGTGCTACTTGTCCTGTGGCAGCATAGTACCAGTCTTTGTCTCTGATTTTATATTGATATCTTCTGTATGTCTCTGTGTTTCTCCTTTTCTTTTAAGGATATGAGTCATACTGGATTAAGGGCCTACTCTACTTCAATATGACCTCATCTTAATCTAACTAATTATATCTGCAATGACCTTTGTTTCCAAAAAACAGTCATATTCTGAGATACAGGGGTTTAGAATTCAACATATCTTTTTGGGGGACACAATTCAATGTAGAACATAGTGAGTAGTATCTTTTGGTGGATAATGGATTAGCTTATTGTTCTAACACTATTTTTTAACAGATAAACAAGGTTGTCGTGAAACAACTCTAAAATATTCTTAAAAAACACAAATATTGTGTATTTTATGACAGTTATATTGAACCATTGAGACATACTGATTTCCTTATTTTAATACCATGTTTACATTTGTACCATTTCTAAATTGAGAAAAAGGTGCTTGAAGACCTGCCAGTGATTATAGTCCAATGTTAGTTAGTTATCTACTCATGGGCAGATAAATATGTATATGAGTGTAAAATATGTTCCCATGTAGCCAAGGAAATGTGGACATTGGAATGGCCCCTCTTTTTAGTTTGTGGATAAATGTAATATATTAAACTTTGATTTTAATAATTTGACAATTCTGATGAGGCACTTATTTCAGTTAATGGGAAGAAGAAATATTATTTGGATAAATTGACCCTTTTGAAATAATAAAATACGTTAGCTAAATTTTGTTTTGAAAACTATATTAAAAAGTCACTGAAGAACTAAAAAGACAGTGGGAAATGTTCCAGGCCAGTTTTTCTTTGGCCATCTAAAACTAGAGTGGGAAGCCGAATATTGGAATGCCAAATCTGTTTATGCCATGAAGGCATTGTTGTTGCTGCACAGTTGGGAAAAGCAAGCATGTGGATAAGGAGTTCAGTGTTGGGCTTAGAATCTGTCTCTCCTGGAGATTTTTACACAAAAACCTCCCCACATTAAGCCAGGGTAAGAGCAACTTAGAATGAAACCCATTCCTTTTCCATCAATTACAGGAACTGTTTTTTGTTTTTCTTTGTTTTGGCTTTTTTAAAGTTGCCTCATTGCTAAACAGAAAAGAAAGATATGAAAGAAAGTTCTCTGATTTGTGGCCACAGGGTCTTGAATGGATTTATGCCTCATGTACACACAGTCTACTTTAGTGAGGGATCCTCAAGTTATGACTTAGTTTAAGTTGATTTCCAACTGGCTAGTGGTAGAAGGAAATGTAAAGCCCTACTGATTAAGTGGAACTTAAATTATTTTTTTTTAAGGACAAAGACCTTGCCCTTAAAAATCAGTCAATGAGTCAATAAGAGCTAATCACACGAGAAAACAGTAGAAAAGGTAGAAGAACCAATTGAAGAAAAAGACAATAGCAAGAGACTCATTCAGATTCAGATATTAAAACAGTTATACCAGTGTGTTTAAAAGGAATAAATGAGAAGTTGAAGATATTTGTAGAGAATAAGAAGTTATAAAAAGTAACATAAATTTGGAATAGGAAGATCAGAAATTCTAGAAAAGAGATACACAATGACTGTATTGGCAGTGAACATATTTGGTAGCATGTTGGATGCAGCAGAAGAGATAGCTAGTGAACTGACAGAAATGTTAGAAGAAATTACCCAGAATTCAGTACAGAAAGACAAGTAGCAAAATACAGAAGGGAAGGCAAGAGTGATACCAGGAAAATATTGTGAAGAGATCTAATATACCTGTGTTCAGGGTCCAAGAAGGAGTGCATATCACCTCTTAGGAATATGGCAAAGGCAATAGCTAAAGGGATATAGTGGCAAAATCATTCCAGAACTGTTGGAAGACACCAATCCTCAGATTTAAGAAGCTTAATAAATCCTAAATTGGATATATAAAAGGAAATATACACTTTGAAACCATACCGAAGATAAAGGAAACCAAACAAAAAGAAACTGTTTTAAAAAGCCAGTCAGAAAGAAAAAAAGAGAAAAGGAAAAGAGAGAAACCAATTATTTCCACAGCAAGAGCAGTAAGATAACTATTACTCAACAATGACAATGAAAGCCTGAAGATAGTAGAATAATAACCTCGGTGTGCTTACAGTCATACCTGTAAATCTAAAAGTTTATAGGCATAGTAAATATCTTTCAAGAGGCTAAATGGAGGGGTGCCTGGGTGAATCAGTGAGTTAAGCATCTGCCTTCAGCTCAGGTCATTATCTTAGGGTTCTGGCATCGAATGTCATGATCTTGCAGTCCTGAGATGGAGTCCTGGTTCAGGACCCCTGCTCAGTGGAGAGTCTGCTTCTCCCACTCTCTCTGTGCACTCTCTCTCTCTCAAATAAATAAAATCTTTTAAAAAAAGAGGTTCAGTAAGGATATAATTAAATAAACAAAAACAGTGTTTATGACCAACTGAATCTCTTGGAGGAAATACTAAAGATGTGTGTAAGGATAAGAAAAATGGTCTGAAAAGGGAAAACTGAAATTCAAGGGAAAAATATAGATATAGATTTATTTATTTATTTATTTTAAGATTTTGTTTTATTTGTTTGAGAGAGAGCGAGCTCGTGAGAGAGAACGTAAGTGGAGGAGGGTAAAGGCAGAAGGAGAAGCAGGCTCCCTGCTAAGCAAGGCCACGACATGAGACTAGATCCCAGGACCCTGGGATCATGACCTAAACTAAAGGCAGATGCTTAACTGACTGAGCCACCCAGGTGCTGGGAAAATACAGATTTAAAAAGTCATAAATATCTATAGGAAAATAAGCTTATGATGTGCAATAGCAATAATAATGTATAGTAGATCTAGAACATATAATTAAAATATTAGTGATTATATTCTATAATCTTTAAATTAACATAAAAGTTAAAGCCTTCTAGCAAATTTTGTTTAAGAAAAGGATAAAGCTTTTGTTAAGTATGCATTTTTAATATCTAGAATATCATTTTCAAAAGTGTATAATGTTTAAACTGGTGGAGGGTTAAAAATAGTGTAATAATAAGTACTTAGCACAAATGAGGGAAGAAGAGGGAAAAAAGGAATGTGACAAAATAGGAAACAAAAATTAGGTGGAGACAAAAAAATTTTGCTCATTGAAAATAAATGAAAAGAGATACTCCAGTTAAAAGTCAAAGTATTTTATTAAAGATTTTATTTATTTACTTATTTTGACAGAGAGGAGAGAGAGAGAGAGCACCTACAAGCAGGAGAAGGGACAAAGGCAGAGGGAGAAGCAGGGTCTCTGCTGAGCAAGGATCCTGATGTAGGGCTCCATCTAGGGCCCTGGGATCATGACCTGAGCTGAAGGCAGATGCTTAACTGACTGAGTCACTCAGGTGTCCCAACAGTCAAAGAATTTGAGTGTAGGAAAAAAGGTCAACTCTGTTTTATATATGAGATACACTTAAAACAGAACATAGGAAGTTGAAGTAAAAGGCTTGTCAGCTTTTTTTGATCTGTGTTGGTATAGTATCTATATATTTCAAGCCTTTTACCAATGTTAAGAATATAAAAGGTGAGGGACACCTGGGTCGCTCAGTTGGTTAAGCATCTGACTCTTGATTTTGGCTTAGGTCATGATCTTAGGGTCTTGGTATTGAGCCCACCATTGGGCTCCTGTACTCAGTGAGGAGTTTGCCTGAGATTCTCTTTCTCCCTCTCCTGCTGTCCCTCCCCAATGCCCTTTTTCTTTAAAATAAATTAAATCTTAAAAAAAAATAAAAAGTAATATTGCTATAGATATCATAGATGTAGAAGAGAGGGAAGATGTTATGACAGGAATATTGAGAATGTAGACACAATAAAAAAGTAGGGAAAATATAGGAAAAACATAAACCACCCTAACTGACTCAGTAAGAGTATGAAACCTAGACTTTGAAAATCATTAAAGAAAGTAGGGAGGCCTGGGTGACTTAGTAGGTAATATATCCGACTCTTGATTTCCAGTCAGGTCATGATCTCGGGGTTGTGAGATCGAGACCCCCCTTCACCTGCCTTGGGCTCCACACTCAGCACAGAGTGTGCTTGAGGTTCTCTCTTTCTGCTCCTGACCAGCCTCATGATGTCTCTCTAAATAAATAGATAAAATATTTTTTAAAAAAGTAATTCTTTGTGAAAAATCTTTCTACAAAAAGAAAAAGCCAGGGCAGATAGCTTCACTGGCAATCTCTATCAAGCATTCAAAGAATAAAAAACTCTAATTTCGTATTTCAGAAGATGTTAGAAGTTTATATTTCAAAAATGTAAAGGGTTTACTTTAGTCTAGGTCCAATCAGGAGACATGGAGTACACAGCGATTTCAACAAGGGACATTTGATATAAATAGTTATTAAGCTATGATAAAAGAGATGTAAGGGAATTGTACAGTATATCCTAAGGCTGAGGGAGATCATCTTGGGATGGAAATCCTTTGAAGGTGCCTCTTGACCCTATACTGGAGAAGATGTAGTTGCTGCCTGCTGGAAGGCAGAGAAGTTCACTGTGTACCTGGGTCAGAGATGGTCAAGCAGAAGCAGCCTGGGTTGCATGTAAGCCTCATGCAGGGTCAGGCACACAGGCACACGGGTGTGCATGGGCAGTGGGTGTGCTCCTATGTGGGTGGGAGATCTGGAAAGCCTGGTGTCCACATTAGGAGAGGATAGATGAGCAGAGGGCGTCAGGGTGCCAGTGCTGGTAGAAGGCCTGGAGTGAGATCTTCCTTTTGCATGGACTGTGGAAAGTGACCACCAGGCCAGACTGGGCAGTGAGTTTGCCATTGGATCTATACCTCACATGTGTATCTGACCTACTAAAGAGGTAGCAGTGGATATGAGTGGAAATAAAAAGGACTTTTCAATACATTTTACTAGAAAAATTAATTATCCTCATGGAAAAAGGCAAAATTGAACAATTAACTCACACCGTCTTACGTTACTAAAGGGGAAGGAACATCAGAAGCATTTCGACTTACTAGAAATCTCATCATCATTCATAAGGACATTGGGAAAAATTTATTAAGCTGAATTCTCATGTTCAGTTTTCTTCATGAGTTGTATTTCAATAAAAAGTTAAGAAATGTGAGTTTTTTTCTTGGGAAGTATAGAGAACTATTCCAGGATGTTGGAGTAGGAAAGGATTTCTTAAATACTATACTGAGTCTCCAAACAATGAAAAAACTGGTAATTTTCATTTCAGTAATAACCTGAAAGTGGGGACAATTAAAATGTCACCACCAGTACAATGATGAATAAGTTATGCTAAATGCATCCAAAGGAAAAGTATACAACAAGGAATTAGACAACGTATGTCTACAGTAGCATGTAGTAGATGAGTTTTCTAAATATAATGCTAAGCACTAAAAGCAAAACAGGAAAGCATTTTGGTAGATAAAGTTCAAATAAAAAGGTAGAGTTAAGTTTTACAGCTTAATACCATTAGCAAATTTATTTTAAAAAGACAAAGGAACATTTAGAAGAAAATTCAGGAAAGGAATTAATTCTTGGGGGAGGAAAGACACTTTGAGAAGGAAGGGTTCTGAAGTGGTGGCATATATCTTTTTTCTGGTACCAAGTGATCCACTGTTTGTTAAAAACTGTACACGTTAACAATTTCTGTGCTTTTCTCTATGTATGTTACATTTTAAAATAGTATATTTTTAAAAGAAAAAATTCACTACATAAAGCTATCCTGTGTACCTATTCTATTAGAGAGCCTTGGGAGTGGGAAGTCTTAGAGTGATCAGCTGGCTCAGTTCGCTCTGGATTTCCCAGGATTTGTGACTCTCAGTGCTAAATTAGAGGCAGTCTTGTGCAAACTGAGTTGGCGTGTTACTGAGTTGTGCTTCTAGAATATTTTACTACCAGAGAGGCCATTAAATATGAAGGATAAGTCCTGAACATTTCATCAATTATTGTAAAATTATGCTAGGAAATATAAATGTAGGAAGGCAGAGTAAACCCAGGGTTTAAAATAGGTATCTAAAGTTAATAATCCGGGGTGCCTGGGTGGCTCAGTGGGTTAAAGCCTCTGCCTTCGGCTCAGGTCATGATCCCAGGGTTCTGGGATTGAGCCCCGCATCGGGCTCTCTGCTCCGCAGGGAGCCTGCTTCCTCCTCTCTCTCTGCCTGTCTCTCTGCCTACTTGTTAGCCCTGTCAAATAAATAAATAAAATCTTAAAAAAATAAAGTTAATAATCCATTGGAGAGATTTATTTGGAGTTTCTAGTTACAGCATCAAGGAAAAGGTCACATTGTTTTTTATGTTAAGACTTTTTTATTTAAAATAATTTAAACTTACAAATAGCTGAAAATGGTATGCATAGTTCCCCTACCCTTCACCCAGGTTTCTCTAATGGTAGCATCTTACATAAGCAATGTTAAATGAGCTAAACCAGGGAATTAACATGAATACGATATTATTTTTTAATTATTTTTTTAAAATTAACATGTAATGTATTATTAACTCCAGGGGTACAGTTCTGTGAATCATCAGGCTTACACACTTCCCAGCACTCACCATAGCATATACCCTCCCCAATGTCTATAACCCAACCACCTGCTTCCTAACCTCCTCCCCCTGGCAACCCTCAGTTTGTTTTGTGAGATTAAGAGTCTCTTTTGTCTCCCTCCCTATCCTATCTTGTTTCATTTTTAAAAGGTCACATTGTTAAACCATCAGTTAGGTTTCTTTTTTTTTTTTTTAATTATTTGAGAGAGACGGGGGGGGGGGGGTTGAGGGGAGGGGCAGAGGGGGAAGTAGAGGGAAAGGGAGAGAGAATCTCAAGCAGATTCTGCACTGAGCACAGAGCCTGACATGGAGTTTGATCGTCTGACCCTGACATCATGATCTGAGCAGAAACCAACAGTCCAAAGCTTACCTGACTGAGCCCCTCACGTCCTGCCCCCCATTGCCAACAGTTGTTTCTTACGGAGCTCCTGACCACCAGTCTTGTCCTGCCTGCTCAGCCTCTCTGGATGTCATGCGCAACTTATGGATTTTGGCTAAGTTCTCTTACACCCTCTAGTATGGCTAAATAGTTGTACTAAGTCTCAAATACACTGTATCTTGGGATATGAATGCCTTTTGAATACTCTGGGAATGTAGGACTCAGAGCCCTAATTTGTCATTTTTATTGTTCTCCTCCTTTGTGAGACAGAAACTCTTCACCTCCTGCTAGAGCTACTCATCATCCTTTAGTATTGAGTGCAAGTGTCCCATCATCACCTGTGAAGTTATCTCTGGGCTCCTCAGGTGGAATTGCTTTGTCTCTGACTGAGCCTCCACAACGTACATCTAGTAAACACTTACTGCAAGGTGGTAGTGAGTTGTCTTTATTTAGTTTTCCCTATTAGAATTTGTGTTTCTAAAAGCCTATGTCTTGTTCATCTTGTACTCTCAACACTTAACACATGCAGGCACATAGTAAGCATTCAGTGTTTAGTTGCACCTAGTAAATATGAAATAAATACCTGCTGGGATTGTAGACAATAAAACTAGGTATTGGACTGAAATACTAGGTGTAACAATGTATTTAGCTCTGAGGAAAACCACACTAATTATTATTCCCAAGGTTTATTAAGTATTGCTTGCTTGAGTGAGTGTAATGGTGGTAAATAACACTTCTGATTAGAAAAGGAAGTATAAGAAAGAGAAGTTAAAAAAGAAGTAAGCACTGATCTGTAGGCTACTCTTACTGAATGTATGTTTTAGAACATAAACCTCTCTGTGGTAGATACTATGTTGTGTGTGAATTCTGGTAGGTAGCACAGTTATTACTCCTAATTAAGAAAAATAACTGATGTGGTTTTTCTCTCTAATACATATGGCCAAGGCTGATACAAATTTTATGGACCAGTAGACCTATTTGTGTCCCTAAATATACTTTGTCTCTATCCCAACTCTGAGGAGAACTATTCATTACTATGTCCTAACTCATAAGGAAACCAAAGTCAGTCATTTTTCAAATTGAATACCCTGGAATAATATCCTAGTGTTCTAAAATATACTTTAAACCAATGAGAATCTCTGTTGTATTTGGATGATTGAGCTTTGAAGGAGCTCCAAATTTTCCTGTGCAGTCCATGAGATGGGTTTATAGTTTAGATAGATGAAGGCAATAACTGTTGAAATCACAGAATACCCCTTCTTTGCTAAAGGGGGAAAATAATAGTTTTGTCATTCCTGACTGCTTTGCAAAAGGTAAAATATTTCATTGCTTTTAAGTTGGAATTAATTTATAGCAACTATTCAAAGAATCTATTCAATTACACACCAATGAGTATGAAAATGGATTTTCTATTTTATGACCCTTCATTTTTATCAGTTTGTGCTAAGCTATGTCCATTGGGAAATACAGTATATATAAGAGATGTTTCTTCTAAGCATTTCATACATATGAATCTTTTAAACATGAGGTAGTGAAACTATGACGGCAAACTATAATTCTGTTGCTTAAAAACAAATAAAAGCCAAGGTGGCTTTGACTTAAAGGTTTATTGGGGTTTAGCAGTTCTTCAAAGTGTCATTTATTAATTGTCATATTAATTACTTGTACCATCAGTCCTATAAAGCAAACCTCTGTGAGAGCATTTCCTGAAGGTAGTTTTTGTTCATTTGCTTGCTTTTTAATTTTCTCTTTCTTTCTCCTCACTGTTTGGAGTATTTCTTCTTGAATATACACAGTGAGAATTTAACTTTGTCCTTGATAGCCAAAATTTTAATATTGGTTAATTGGTTTTAAAATTGGTTATTTATAGTGATTTTTGAATCATTTTTTAGACTACAAAAAGCAGGATCTTATTCCTTAATTTGACTATTTTTTTGATCGATTTTCCAACCAGATTTATAATTTCTTTTTTACAATAAGGTAGTTTCTATGGCAAAAGTTCTAAAAATTAGATTTAATAATTCATGACCATGTGAGCTAGAGTAAATTTTGTAAGCTAATCTGACTTTAAAAATGGAAGGCTAATGCAAGAAAATGAGTATAATTCAATGTTATGAAGTCTTCTTTTCCTGGGTTTCTAATTTTTGTTTAAATTCCTCTGTGGGAATATCTCCCACAGGAATCTCCCATTTGTAAAATTGGGAAAACACGTAGACTTTTAAAAAGAATTCTTATGTTTTTCATGATCTTAATTGTCCCCTAATAATTTTCTTTTAATTGTATGTGAATGGAAGTGGTTTTCCACAATTAATCTGCACAGCATGAATTTTTAAAATGGTATTTACATTTTTCAATTTTTAGTGTTTCTGAAGTAATACATAATTAAAAATAGATAGGATTATGTGCGATTCTAATACCACAGGTCTTTAAAAACAATTTTCATTAGAATTAATAAATGAAGTAGAGAAAAATAATAAGTAAAATGGTTAAATAAAATTATGTTCATTCACTCACTACTCTTTAATTTTCTATTAAATTTTTCTATTAATTTTTCTATTGTTTTGTCAGAGTTAGGTTTTTAATTATCAACGGAAATGAGAACAAATATTTTCTGAAGGATACATCAAAGATGTCTAGTTGCTAAAAATCTTTTAATGTACTTTTGGCATCATTAAAATTGCCTTTGTATTAAAAGATTAGGCCTCAAAATGGAAAAAAAAATTGGATAAAAAGAATAATTTATTTAGGAAAAGTGGGGATCTCAACTAAGCACATAGCATTTAAGGGAGATGATAGAGTTAGAAAATATGGTTAGAATTTAAGGAATAGAAGAGAAAAATGGTTAAACAAGAATTTCAAGCAAGATCAGGAATAACAGTAAAAGAAGAGAAAACCAATGTTTTGTCTTATTTATAATGGGGAAGAACATTACTCTTTTATCTACTAATCATGGTAAATACAAGAATCAGACAAGACTATGTAGAAGTATAAACTGTGAAGTGCTCAACTTTGATTACTACTTTTAGAATAGAATTTTAATAACTTGAATTGTATAATATTGCAGAAATACTGAAGTTAAAAAAAGTCTTCCATGCCAATTTAAAATACATACAAGAGTGCTAATTCTCCTTAACAGAAAACTACCTCGATGTAATACTTTAAAAATGATATTTAAAATGTGGTGCATTTGCTAGCAAAATAACAAAAACTTATTTCCAGAAAAACTACTCAGCCACTTAGATTTTAAAATGGTTAGTTTTGTGGCTGATTTATTCTGAAGATGAATTTTAAATTAGAAAGTACTTTCAAAGCATTTGGGAGGAGCTTTTAACCTTTTAGGATTATAACACATTTGATTTGGTACCATAATATGAGTAATATAAATTGTTTATGTGAAGATGCTAATAGAAGGCATATAGAATTATTTAATTTACCTTTATTTTTTATTGAAATATAACTTACATTTAGTGAAATGCTCATATCTTGAAGATACCATTCATTAAGTTTTAAGGAATAGATAGCAAGACACAGCATTTCTATCACTCCACAAAGTTTCTGTCAGACTGTTCCTAATCAGTCTACTCCTACTCTACTCTCTGCCTCTAAAGTAAGCACTGACCTGATTTCTCTTGTCATAGTTTAATTTTTGGCAATTTGGGAATTTCATATAAATCGAATCATATAGCATGTATGTTTTCTTGTCTGACATTTTTTGTTTAGCATGTTTTTGAAATGAATCCATGTTGTTGCATGTATCAGTTCATTCTTTTTTTTAGAGGGGGTAGGGGCAGAAGGAGAAGGGAGAGAAAATCTTCAGCAGGCTCCTTGCCCAGCATGGAGCCTGTAGCTGGGCTGGATCTCACAGCCCTGAGATCATGACCTGAGCTGAAATCAAGAATTGGCACTTAATGGACTGAGCCACCCAGGTGTCACCTCCCACCCTTTTTTTTTTCCCCTTAGATAAGTTTAGGAGAGAGAGAGAAAATAGTTCATTCTTTTTATTGCTATTGTTTGATAATACCACAGTGTAGCTATCCATTCTCCTGTTTATGGACATCTGAATTGTTTCCAGTTTTTAGCTATTATGAATAAAGCTTCTAGTAACATTTGGTGCAAGTATTCGTGTGGGCCTGTGTTTTCATTTTTCTTGGATTAATATCTGGATGCAGAATTGCTGGGTTACAGAATAGATGTGTGTTTAACTATTTAAGAAGGAAAATGGGTTTTACAAAGTGGTGATAACCATTTTACATTCTCATCAGTTGTGTATTAGTGTTCTGGTTGCCCCCCATTTGTTGTCATTCTTTTTCATTTAAGCCCTTTCAGTAGGGGTAGCTCTTTGAGGTTTCAATTTGCATTCCTCTGCCTGCTGACTAATGATGGATGCTAAGCACTTTCTCACAGGCGTATTTTTCATTTGTATATCTTTTATAATGTGTCTGTGTCTTTTGCCCATTTTTAAAATAGAGTGATCTGTTTTTTTGTTACTGAGTTGTAAGAGTATATATTCTGGAATTAGGTCCTTGTCATGTGTTGTGAATATTTACTCATAGTGTATAACTTGCCTTTTTTTTTTTCTTTTTGCTTTTTCTTATGAGTAGGTTTTATTTTTGATGAAGTCCAATTTTTCATTTTCTCTTTGTGACTTGTGCTTTGTGTCTTTAAAAAAATCATTGCTAGTCCCAATGTTGTGGAGCTCGTCTATACTTTTTACTTGGTGGTTTTGTTGTTTTACGTTTTATGTTTCAACCTATCATCCATTTCAAAATTAATTTTTGTATATGGCTCAAGGTAGTACCATTTGTTGAAGATATTTTTCTTTTTACATTGAATTGCTTTAGTACCTTTGTCAAAAATCTCTGTATTTTTATTTCTCTATTTTAGGTCTCTACTCTATTTCATTAGTCTATTTATATATTTTTTGCCAATACCACATAATCTTATTCCTGTAACTTTATAGTAAGTCTTGAAAATATGTGGTATACATCCTTCAATTTTGTTTATTTTCAAGACTGTTTTAACTATTCTTGTTCCTTTGCTTTTCCAAATAAACTTTTCTAATACTTTTTTTTTTTAAGATTTTATTTATTTATTTGACAGAGAGAGAGATCACAAGTAGGCAGAGAGGCAGGCAGAGAGAGAGGAGGAAGCAGGCTCCCCGCGGAGCAGAGAGCCCGATGCGGGGCTCGATCCCAGGACCCCGAGATCATGACCCAAGCCGAAGGCAGTGGCGGCTTAATCCACTGAGCCACCCAGGCGCCCCCTCCAAATAAACTTTTCTAAAGTTATCTTGTTAATTTCCAGAAAAAGTGATTATAATTGGCTTTGTTTTGAAGCTATACATCACTTGAGGGATATAAAACAACAATCTTAATGCTAAGTCTTCAATCCATCAGCATAATATCTCTCTTCATTTGTGTAAGTCTTTACTCTCAGCAATATTTTATATTTGTAAAATATATTTTTTATATTTATGTAAGGTTTTACATGTAATTTGTTGAATTTATTCTTAACTGATTTTTGTAATTTTATACTATATGGAATACAACTGATTTATATTGATTTTGTACACTGCAACATTGCTAAATTCACTTATTAGTTCTACTGGTTTTCTTTTCAATTCTCTAGAATTTTCTACATGCACAGTGATGTCATTATGAATAAACATAGCTTTACTTTTTTCTTTCCAAATTGTATGACTTATCACTGTCTTGTTTTATTGCACTAGTTAGAAATTCTAGCACAATGTTAAATAGAAGCAGTGATTACAGGCATCCTGTCTTGTTTCAAATCTTAGGCAGATGGCATCAATATCTCACTATCATGTATGACATTAGCTATATTTCTTTGTAGGTTCCCTTTATCAGGGTTAGGAAATTTCCCTTTTTCTTAAATTGTGGTAAAAATTTTTTTAAATCATAAATGTGTGTTGAATTTTATAAAATGTTTTTGTATGTATACTTTAATGATTATTGATTTTTCTCTCAGTGTTTTACTGTAGTGAATGAATTATACTAATAATTTTCATATATAAAACCAACTTTATATTCTTGGGCTACACTTAATTGATCGTGATATATTATGCTTTTCGAATATTGATGGATTTGATTTGCTAATATTTTATTAAGGTTTTTTGCATCTATATATCTCAAGAACATTGGTCTATTTTTATTTCTTATAAAATCTTTGTCTTGTTTTGCTATCAGGATTTTAATGGCTTCATAAACTTAACTGACTTTCCTGGCTTTCCTCCTGCTACAGCCAGCCACGTGTTGTCCTCATGCAGTGTCTCTTTTGGAGACAGGCTTCTCTAGTTTCTTCTGCTCCACCTGTAAACTACGGCTAGACCCACACACATGTGTCAGAGGGGTGGTCTCTCTCAGATCTCTTGCCTTACCATCAGACTCACTGGGAGCTTTTAGAAAAGAGTTGAAGTGTGGATGTAGATGCCCCATTTGGGCTTCTAAGTATTTTATACTAGTAATTGAGTGTACATTTGACCTTTAAAGGTTTATAAAAAAAATTTCAGCTATTTTTTTCTTGTATGCTTCTGTGATGGTCATCTCTTCTTCTCATGGCCTATCCAGGGTGAATTGTATTCTGTCTTTTCTTGGAAGAGCTTGGCAACCTGTTCATTAGGTTGCCTTGTGACCTCAGCCCTTCTAGTGGTTCAAAATTATTGTTTTATAGACTATCTGTCTTGTTCTCATTGCTGGAGTGGAAAAGATTTTTTTTTTTTTTTGGTTTGGTTCTCTATATGTAAAGTGGACTCTACATATCTTTTAATATTTGAAATGATAATCCCTAATATCATATCTAAAAGCCCACATAATAGGTTTGATTTTTCTACCTCTCATCCTTTGACTCTGGGTTCAACTTCAGGATGTTTTCTCTCCTAGAATTAATAATAATGAGTGAAAATGCTTGATTAATTAGAGATATTCTTAAAGAGCATACAGATGGTTCTCCAGTTGAAAGAGTGAAGGATCATGAGTAAAAAGCCAGGATTGGAGTCTCAACAGATCAGTATATTTTGAGTCTCAATTTTTCTTTTCTAAACTGGGGGAGGTAATCCCTGTTTTATCTATCTCTTTTTGGATGAAGCTAAAATGAGATGGTGTATGTAGAAGTTCATCTTAACATGTTAAATAGATATAAGTTACTGATAAATAATTTTCAGAAAGATGCTTATATAATTAAAGCTTGAATCTCTGAGATGAATATTTACTCTGATGGTTTAATATCTATAATTGTTTATGGTCTTGTGGTAGTAGGAGAGAACATATTTTATATACAGGAGTAATTAATGGATATCTATTGAGCACCTACTGTATGTGCTTTGCTTCTTGCTGGAGAGACACTGGTGAGCATGACAAGTTATTGACCTTGTAATACTTATATTCTATCAGGGAAGACAGACAATAAACAAATTTTTGATGCTCTGCTCTCCCTGAGGAAGGTTCCAGCCTAGGATTTTACAGTAACTTCAACAAAGCCACCATGTGAGGACTTGGTGGGGATTTTGCTTAGCTGAGCTTTCTTGCACCTTATTTTGCAGTTCTATTCTTTCTTTATCAAACTAGATCTTGCCAGATAGAAAAGTATTGTTATTCATGTTTTGCTCTGTGGTCTGCTCTTTTTTCCTGAAGATTAGCTATTTAATTCAAACTTTTCTTGGCATTGGCAAAGTTTATGCATTTTGGAATAAACAGATAAAAAAGCATTTTATTATGGAAAATCTAAATATATACAAAAATAAAGAGAGTAGGATAATAAACCTACAAGCACCCATCACCCAGCTCCAATAATTATAAATTCATGGCCAGTATTATTTCATCCATGTACCCACTCAGTTCTCTTCCCAACTTGGGCTATTTAAAGCAAATTCCTTGATATCTTTCCATTAAATATTTTTCGGTTTTATTATAAAATATAAGAAATCTCTTTTTAAAGAACAACCAAAATTTCATTACCTCATCTAAAAAGTAAAATAACTTAATATCAATTAGTATCTAGTAATTGTTCATATTCTATATTTTTCATATTTTGGTAGAGGTTTCATTCAAGTAGAGATAGGAGTTGTTATATAATTTTTGCTTTTATCTTTTACAGAGATAAAGACATTTTGGTATAAGTAACCATAATGGAAGTGAAGGTATCATCTGAATTTTGAAGGCAAAGTGATCTTGATTAAAATTTTTTTTAACTTTTTGAAAACTGACCATACAGAATGCTGTGCATTTGGTGTATAGGACTACAAATAAATTTTAGATATTACCATGTCCTGTAAAGAATTTATGGACTTGTGGCTGAATTAAGTCACAGAAAAAGGTAACCCATAAGCAGAAAAAATAATGAGTTGTGTTCTGTCCCAGTGGTGGAGATGAGTGGCCTCAGGCTTCATGACCACTCACATTGTTATATCAGTGAGGTAGCTGCAAGGCATATTTTTCCTAATGCTGAAAAGACAAAAACTTTTTTTTTTAAAGATTTTATTTATTTATCTGACAGAGAGGGAGATCACAAGTAGGCAGAGAGGCAAGAAGAGAGAGAGAAGGAAGCAGGCTCCCCCCTGAGCAGAGATCCCGATGCGGGGCTTGATCCCAGGACCCTGAAATCATGACCTGAGCCAGAGGCAGAGGCTTAACCCACTGAGCCACCCAGGTGCCCCTGAAAAGACAAAAACTTTAAAAATTAATTAAATTTTCAGTAATTATAATAGATTGAGGCTTATCTTTGTAATCATGCCAGTCACATTTCTTTGAATTCCAATATGCTCTTTTGAGTGGAGAGAAAAGACGATGGGCCTTGAAAATTTGGCCTTGAAAGTTGAATATACTTTGGGATGGTGGAGACTGGTTAGGATGTCTTATAGAGGATAGTAGTCAGGGTTCTTCAGAGAAACAGAACCAATATGTTCCTCCCAAACTTTCTCTATCTTTTGATATAAATATACTTAGATCTTTACATCTACTTATTTATATATGTATTTATATAGATGTTCTGATAGATAGAGGTATAGTTAGATAGATAGATATGTGATATATACCCTCTCTCATTCTTCATATGTGATCCCTCGAATCTCTTTCTCCTCTTGACTCTATATATGAAAAGATTTATTTTAGGAATTAGCATATGCAGTTGAAGAGGTTAACAAGTCCAAAATTTGAGTCTGGAGGTAGTCTGCTGTCAGAATTCTCTTTTTGGGCAGGAAGGTCAGTCTTTTTCTTAAGGCCTGCAACTGATTGGATAAGGCCCACCCATGTTATGAAGAGCAGTCTCCTTTATTCAAAGGCGATATCAATATTAATCTCATCTATAAAACCTTTACAGCAATATCCAGATATGTTTGACCAAATATTTGGCCACTGTGTTTTAGACAATTCAACACAAAATTAACCATCACAAATGGAGACCATGGCATAGGCAAATGAGTGGACTTCAATACTTTTTTAGTTGAGGCAAGTAAAAAAACTAGTAAGGTAAAAACCAATAAGGTAAATTAAGAATAAACTTTATTTTGTTCTCATTCATTCTTAAAGTTGCTGTTAAAATGATACATATTATGTTTCTCAAAAGAACCAAATTTTGTTGAATTTGATCTGTTGCTGTGTAGGAGTAAGAAGACAGAGCATCTGTGAAATATTTTATTAGTACAGTCAATTTTCATTTATTAGTGATAGTGGAAACAGGGTCCACATGGTTACTGAGCTTTATAGATAATATTTAACACTTTAAAATCCAGACTCTTCATCATTCACCCAGAACTTAGACTATTATTTATATATCTAACAAGTAGAAACGTTGATTTATGTTCTATCTTTCCCTCCTTTCTGAAGATGATTGAAAAGACTGAAAAGGATGAATAGAAATGGCTAATTCTTAAGCCCAATAATTGTACTTTTTAATCAGAATAATAAAAAGTTCATTTTGTTAGCTTATTTAACTAATATTTGTTATATTTATGTGTGATACTTGCTTTATATTTATTGACTTGGGCTTTGTGAATCTCGTTGTACTTAATTTTCTATAATACTCTGCCTATAACTTAGTTAAGTTTCCAGCAGCCATACATGGTCTATACCTCTCAAGGTACAGACCAACTCTCTCGTATCCATGACTAGGAGAGTAGAAAAGAATAGAGTGAAATATTTAGAATGAAAATACTGACATAAACAGAGCTAAAATGCTGTTCTATAATTATCTGATCCTTTTGTTTTTGCCACCAGAATCTTTTCTCCTGCCTTGACTGTATTGTTTTAATGAATTTTAGTAAAGATAATGATACATTAGTGAACTTCATTTTTCTGACAAGCCAATCATCAAAGACAGGTAGAAATAACTAAAAATTAACAATCTTTTTTAGGGGATTAGATTCTTGTTTTTATTTTCTAAAAAGGCAAGCTCATTCCAGAATTTGCACAATTATTCTAGCTCATGAATAACCTGTGAATAAACAAAATATCAAAGATTTGTGACAAAATATTTTGTAGATAGTTTTGTTTTTTAAAATGCAATCATCCTTTAATATTACAAAACAGCTATATCTTCATCACAGAATTTCTAGAAAGCTAAATATTCAAGTCAACCTCCTTTACCCGGAAGGGAATGGGATGTGGATATTTTTTTGATTGATGCATACATGTGAAGGCATCATGGGAAGTCATCCCCTCAATTTAACAGTCATTTTAGGTTCCAGATTTCTAACACTGGTATTACCAACTTGCTTCAGAAACAAGTAAAGGAGTTGCTTCACCTTTAGCCAACAACCTAGTTCTTTTTTGTCTGGCATTTAAACCATTACACTGTAAGATTTGATTGTGTCAGATTGTTTCCATGTGGTGCAGAGACCAAACTGGGCAGTCTGAGCCAAGTATGTTTGGTGTACATACCCCCTCACATCTAACTCATGTATGTTTGGCACCAAACCCTTGACTAAAATCAGTAAGATCCATATTGTCCAAACAACAGTGCATAGTAAACCTGGAAGAATTAATTAAAAAAAAATAAAATTATATGAGAGAAATGTATGGCTAGTTATTTGTTGCTTCCTTTTGCAGGGGTGGGGCAGAGACCACTAAGAATACTCCCACCGAATTACCACCCAATATCCACTTTTCGCCTGGAACCCTTGTCTTTTTTTTTTTTTTTCCCCACCTAGAAGCCTATCACATCATTACCATCTGGAAAACAAGCATCATCCACTTCATTTTAACATTCATTTGTTCAAAACTATTTGTACATATTCTATACTAGTTACTGTGGTTGTGTGGAGGATAAAACAGCACACAGGACCTAACTTCTGCCCACCTGGAGTGTGCAGTCAGTGGCCAGATGCATTGTATTTGTCATAGTGCTTCTTGGCAAAAATGACAGGTGAGCTGTCTTCAAGAGGCATTTTCAGACCATGTGTTCAGATAGCTGCCCTTGGGTTGCAGAAGTAAATCTGTGACACATCTAGTGCCTGGGCTTCTGCTTTAGTTAATCAAGAGTATTTTCTTAACTTTTGCATCAACGTGGATGGGACTGGAGGAGATTATGCTGAGAGAAATAAGGCAAGCAGAGAAAGTAAATTATCATATGGTTCCACTTACTTGTGGAACATAAGGAATAATATGGAGGACATTAGGAGAAGGAAAGGAAAAGTGAAGGGGGAGAAGTCAGAGCGGGAGATAAACCATGCAAGACTGTGGACTCTAAGAAACAAACAGGGTTTTAGAGGAGAAGGTTGTTGGGGGATGGGTGAATCTGGTGGTGGGTATTAAGGAGGGCACGGATTGTATGGAACACTGGGTGTTGTACATAAACAATGAATCTTGGAACACTGCATCAAAAATTATAATGTATTTTAAGGTGACTAAAATAACACAATAAAAATTAAAACAAAATGTAAAAACAAAAACAAACAAACAAACAAACAAACAAGTATTTTCTCAGCCTAAGACCAGACTTTCTCAAAGCTACTACAACACAGCAGACCGCTTCTCTTACTTCCTGGGAGGGGATTATGTGTTTTGACTGTTTAAAAATATTGCATCTCCTCCCCACTCCCCAAATGTTGTGGCCATTGAGGGCAAATTTACAAGTACAAAAAGTCCTTGTTAGGAAAAAAGAAGTAAAATATCTCCTTAGAGGTAAATGTCCCTAAAGTTCTGTGGTAATTTCACTAGACTTTGATTTTGCTCATAGCTTTTTTTTAAACATAATTTTTGCCTATTTTTACCTAAAATGATATAGCTTTATTTTAAGTGTGTTCTCTCTAGAGTTGCAATTAGTTATAATTAATTGCAGAAAATGTGGAAAATACAGAACACTATCACACAAAAAAGGACAATCCTTTATTATTCTACTACCAAGAGATACTCTCTGTGAAATTCTGGTGTGTATTTCTTACAATCTATTTCCAGGTATATTTTTCCCCTTAAACAACAGAGTGCCAGAGGAATATTCAGAGGTTGTTCTTCGGATAGAAAGAAGCACTTCCTGAGGGCTGTTGTCATGACTCAGGTGATTCTATTCGGAGTTTTAAAAGGTAGAAAAGTTATTATATAAGTCCTATGGACTTATTTAAACTTATTTAAACAAAAACATGACTTTTCTCAGCAGACTTTCAGGACATTTGTATATTTGAGAATCATTTTTTTCCCTGGCCTTTATAAATCGAAGACAGTTTAATTATAAAATTTCTGTTTCACAACCTTTCTTTTTCCTGAAAATTCTGTTTGTGATGTTCTATTATTTATTGATTCTTTTGTTGTTCCACAGTAGACATTAGATCACAACCTGTGTTTTTCACGCCTTTGAGAAGATTTTTCTTTGTAAATGTGTATGAATTTTTCTAGTAGTTTAAATTTTCTTTATTCCTGCAATTTTGCAGAATGTACTTGCATACATATCTCTTTTAATTACTTTCTCCTAATGAACAATAAGCCGCAACACTCAAAGATTCCTATCTTTTTTCCAGCTCAGGAAATTATTATTCAGTAGTGTATGTTTTCTCTATTTCTGATTATTCTGGTTGCAACTTCAGTAATGTATATGGTTTCTTTGATGGATATTTATTTTTTGTCCTCTTTAATTTATAATCTTTCATAATTTTCATCTTTAGATACTTCTGTATTCTAGGAACACTATGCTAAATACCAGTCATTTGATACTCTGCACTGTCTCTTACACTCCTACTAAGTGTGAAGTACATTTTAATTCTGTCATTACATTTTAGGTTTCATTGAATTTCTTTCCTTTTAAAAAATGTCTCATTTCCATTTTTATTTGTCTTACAAATATTGTTATCGTTTAAAGTCTTAGTTTATTTTCTCCCTGTACTGCTTTTGGCTTCCATTTTAAAGAGTTTAGCTTGTTGGAGTACAATGGAATGCCAGTACTATTCTAAAATTTTCTTCTGGGCCTAGTAGAATATTTTTGACTTAAACTCTTTTACTAGAATTGCAGACTGTATTAATTTCCCAGGGCTTCTCTAACAATTTACTCTACACACTTGGTAGCTTGAAACAACCCAAGTGCATTCTCTTACAGATCTAGAGGCCAAAACCTGAAATCAAATCACTTTCACTGGACTAAGTGGAGATGTTCCCCAGAACTGATTTTTTTTTTTTTTAAGACTCTAGGGAAGAAATTTTCTATGCCTTTTCAGGTTCTGAAAGCTATTTGCATACCTTATCTCACGACCTGTTTCCCAAATCACTTCAGTCTCTTGCTTCTGTCATCACATTTCCTTCTCCTCTTCTGTAGGCACATGAGGACCCTTGTAAGTACACATAAGGGCCATCAGGATATCCCAGATAATCTTCCCCCCTTAGGATTCTTTCTTTCTTTTCTTTTTCTTTTTTTTTCTTTCTTTTTCTTTCTTTCACCTTGCTTCCTTCCTTCCTTCTTTCCTTTCTCCTTCTTTCCTTCCTTTCTTCTTACTTCCTTCTTTCCTTGCCTCCTTCCTTTTTCTTTCTTTCTCTCTCTCTTTCTTTCTTTCTTTTCCTTCCTTACTTCCTTCCTTCTGAGAGAGAGTGTGCACACAAGTCGGAGTGGGGGGATGGAGGTGAGGTGAGACAGAGGGAGAAGAAGAAAGAATCCTAAGTGGGCTCCACACCCAGAGTGGAGTGCAATGTGGGGCTTGATCTCATGACCCTGAGATCATGACCTGAGCTGAAATCAAGAATCTTCGATGCTTAACTGAACCACCCAGGCACCCCTCAGGATTCTTAATTTAATTATGTCTACAAAATCCTTCTTGCCATGTAAGCTAACATTTATAGGTTTCAGAGATTGGGAGGGATATGAGTATCTTTGGGGCCATCGTTTAATCTTCCACTGGGACATTTCCCCTTCTATCTCTGTTACTTGGGCTTCATTCACATCAGAATGATCTGGGTTTACACAACAGCTTAACTAGCTGTCTCAACTTGGGCAAGTGACTTAATTTGCTTTCTCCTCTGTTAAACTAGGGTTACTGTGCAGATTAGGTCAGGTAATTCATGGAAAGTGTTTAGCAGTCTTGGTCCTCGATAAATGTTAACTACCATTGCCATGATCAATGTAGGCCCCAGTATGTTTAGTCTGCCCTGAATGAAGAGAAATAGCTCAGTGCATAGTGAGTGATTACAAACAGAGAGAACATATGGATTTTTCTCTACTCTGCTCCATGTTCACTTGGATGTGTCAGTTGTCTTTCCTAGTTCTATAGTTGATGAGTAGGTATCAATGTCCCCTTTTCTGCCTAATTCTCAGTCACCTGAAGATGTCCATTTGGAACAGTCTGGCTCTCCTGAGGTGGGGACTTTCCTCTTCCACACCTTCATTCTTTATTATTTTTAGCTGTTCAGTGCATGAAAATTACAATCCCCATTATGCATTGCTATCAAGTCCTTTCAGTCCCACCCTCTGTGCAGAGCTCTACCTTTACAATAAGACTTTGTCGGATCCTGGTGCTACAGTCAGGATTGCTCCCTCTCCTGTTGTTTCCCCAGAGTTGGGGTGTCCAAGTGGATCCTGGTAGGTGACGAAATGGAAGGGGAAGTATTCTCCAAAAGCAACACTCACATTTTGTCCTTTTTTATTTGTCTTTTTCTTGTGTGATATTAAGCCTTTTTCCAACATCTTTCAAATGGGTTAGGAATTATATCATTATATAAAGGTCACTAATTTGCTTTCCGCAATTCACTTCTGTCATCTTAATTAAAGAAAAATTTTTTTCTCATCTGCAAATTGGTAAATGGTTAGACTTAATTTTTTGTGACCTTGAGATTTTTTTCTTTTCCTTTATTGTTGTAGTGTTTTAGCAGGACTAAAAAAAGGGGCTGCTTCACAGCCAAAAGTCACAAAGACATATTGAACCAGAAATGATTCTTTTTAAACATTTTTAAAATCCACTTGTAGCATGAAAGTATTTGCCAAACTTTTCCAAATACTTAGCAATTCAGAAACATATGATGCAGTGATGCATATGATGCATATGATGCATCATACTATTCTGTATGATATTATATCCTAAAAAGAATGAAGTTCTCTTATATTTTCTGACTCACTTTAAGTTTATCCTGCTTCTTAGTATTTGCTCTATATCTATAAACAACTGATCCCATCAGAAGCCAAAAAAGGATTATAGGTATGTCTTCCTTGCTGTCTTTCAGCACACACTTAAAGTGTTCATTAGAATCTTCTACAAAAAGAGTTTACCTATATTTCTTAGATGTTTTATAATACAAGATTTGGGAACCATGAATATTAACTGGTATTCAGTAGATACACGTTAAGTTAGTCTGTTGAGTCTTTATTTTTATTGAATCCTGTGGAAACAGCTCCTTTAAGCACATGAAAGAAAAATAGTTTAAGCAATTTGAGAATACATATTGTTCATTTTTGGCTATAAATTAACAATATGATTGATTTAAATGGACATTTCTGTCATTGATTCTAAAATTTGAACTGATATAACAGATGGAATTCAGCTGCCCAAGCAAGCTTCTGGGATTTGATTATTCAAGTGATTAAGATGCTATTTGTCAACTCTAGTTTACCACCCCTTTTAATTATATAGATAATCAAACTAAGAACTGCTAATTCTGTCTCCTAACTATTAATTGTTTGTAATTACCCACAGATTAAAACTGCATGTGCAATTAACTCAAAGAATTAATTGATACAAGGGAATTGATAAAAGGGAAACAGAACAAGCTGGGCATAAAAAAAGGCTCTAGGGATACAAGACCACTTGAACCCACTAGTGTCTTGGGCTCTGTCATGTCTTCTTAAAGATAATTCGCACTTTCTTTGGACTTCACCTCTGTTGGAGGCAGCTGCCTAGACTATTTCTTATGAACTTTTTCTCTTATTACATTACATATTATTATTATAAACTATGTCTTATTTCTTCTTTCATGGTTGACTGAAACAGTGTATTTGAAAAGTTTGGACCTCTACTGTCTTTGGGTCTTTTGCTGATATTCGGGTGACTTGGACAAGTGTGTCCATTTGCCGCCTGAAAGAAAAGTTTGTCACTGCAAAGATTATAGAAGTGGTAAATGTTTTAGCTAGCTAGGGATTTTTCCCTTCCTTCTGGCCTCTTTCTTTATTTTTTCCTTCTTTTGGCAATATCATTGGAGTATAGGATATTATCAGTTTTCTGTAAGTCATTCGAGTAATTTTAGTTTCTAAAATAATTATGCTTATTAGATTTTAGAACTTTCTCTCACCTGTGCAAATAATTGGCTCATTGTTAACTATATAAATTTAAATAAAAATGGGAAATAAAATAGGTAACCACCCCGAACTGAAATGTATTTAAAAACTATTACCATTATAACCATCAAGATGATGCTAGAAAGTGAGGGAAGATAATCTGGTAGAAAATATTTGGTGCTGAAAAAAATAGAAATTTAAAAACCTGTTTTAAAGTTTTTCCCATTCCTTCAGATATTTATATCAGTTACACTGTATGGGGCTTTTCACTCTTAACAGTTTTGCTGATTGGCCTTTCAGTCATGCCAAAGAAGTCCAGGAGCATATATTAAACTTATGCTTGGGACACAACATTATATTCAGTTTTACAGGAAATACAAAGAAAGTAAAAGACTTTTTAGTTTAGAAAGGAAAATAAGATATGCAGGAGACAACAAAATAATTTGAACTAAATATATAATATTATTTACAGAGAGTCTAAGTAAGTATTGAGGAAATGCAAAGGCAGGAGGACATCAGTATGAATAGTTATTTAACAAAAGTTTTAGGTTCCAAGTCAGCTCTGGTTCAGTTACTGATTCCTTGTTAATCTGACGGAAACTTTTTGGTTTCTTTCCAAATTTTGATATTACATTTTCTCCAGGTTTGTTTAATATCAGAATATTTTCTTCTATCCTACTGGCTGTTAAACTGGGATTACCGAAAAGATTTCTTATTTTTCTACCTATCAGTTTACGCTTGCTCACTCCCACCCCAGCATTCAGAATCTCTGTCCTCTGTGGCAATATCTGTGAAGATTGTTGGCTCCATGGGGGCTTGTGAACATTTAGTCTGATGTATGACTATGGTCTTCAAACTATCATTTTATAACTTTTGACTGACTTTGTGGAATAAGCTGAAATCTGTTGCATGTCACCTTCTGTGCTTGGCTTCTGAGAAAGAGTCATCAGCATACATCAGTTTGTGAATGATTACCTTGAGGATTTTAGTGGAGGGTTTACTGCTTCTTGAAGTGGAAAAGTTACAGCTATATTTTCTAGTGTGATACCTATATACTGGAGAAAATAATGCACAACCTTCTCAACTGCATGAGTCTGTTTTGTGAGTAAACCATATAAAATATCTGAAGTGCTCTGGACTGTCTTGGAAGAATAATTTATATAGCATTTAGTTTCATTTTGGGTTTGGGCTGTTCAGTGATCAGGAAGGCTCCCTTTGCCTGTGAGTCTCACCTCCACAGGCTAATTCTTGTTCACCGGTGTTTACCTTAATTGCATTGCTGATGAACCAGAAGCACAGAGGACTTCCAACCAAGATATTGTCTTTATTATAGAAGGGTTTATAAATTTAAAAAGGAGATTAGGAAGAGACGCCCAATTATCTAAAATGTGAGAACACTTATTGTAGAAGTTCATTAAGGGAAGTAGGTGGGCCAGAGATAATGCTAGTGAATTGAGGAATGCTTCAAATTACTCAGAAAGCTTCATAAGAAATGTGAGGGCTTATACATCTCTAATAACTCTATGCTATCCCTTTATATCCCTCTGGGTTTATAAAAGTACCCTGTTAGAAAATTGGACAGCCACATGCAAAAAAAGGAAACTGGAATATTTCCTTACACCACACACAAAAATAGACTCAAAATGGATGAAAGACCTCAGTATGAGAAAGGAATCCATCAAAATCCTTGAGGAGAGCACAGGAATCAACCTCTTTGACCTCAGCCACAGCAACTTCTTCCTGGGAACATCACCAAAGGCAAGGGAAGCAAGGGCAAAAATGAACTATTGGGACTTCATCAAGATCAAAAGCTTCTGCACAACAAAGAAAACAGTTAACAAAACCAAAAGGCAACTGACAGAATGGGAGAAGATATTTGCAAATGACATATCAGATAAAGGGCTAGTATCCAAAATCTATAAAGAACTTATCAAACTCAACACCTAAAGAACAAATAATCCAATCAAGAATTGGGCAGAGGACATGAACAGACATTTCTGCAAAGAACACATCCAGATGGCCAACAGACATATGAAAAAGTGTTCCACATCACTCGGCATCAGGGAAGTACAAATCAAAACCACAATGAGATACCACATCACACCATCAGAATGGCTAAAATTAACAAGTCAGGAAATGATGGATGCTGGTGAGGATGCAAAGAAAAGGGAACCCTCCTGTACTGTTGGTGGGAATGCAAGCTGGTGCAGCCACTCTGGAAAACAGCATGGAGGTTCCTCAAGAAGTTGAAAATAGAACTACCCTATGACCCAACAATTGTACTACTGGGTATTTACCCTAAAGATACAAACGTAGTGATCCAAAGGGGCACGTGCACCTGAATGTTTATAGCAGCAATGTTCACAATAGCCAAACTATGGAAAGAACCTAGATGTCCATCAACCCATGAATGGATAAAGAAGAAGTGGTATATATATAGAATGGAATACTATGCAGCCATCAAAAGAAATGAAATCTTGCCATTTGTGATGATGTGGATGGAACTAGAGGGTATTATGCTGAGCAAAATAAGTCAATCAGAGAAAGACAATTATCATATGATCTCCCTGATATAAGGAAGTTGAGATGCAACGTGGGAGGATTGGGGGTTGGAAAGGAATAAATGAAACAAGATGGGATTGGGAGGGAGACAAACCATAAGAGACTCTTAATCTCGCAAAACAAACAGGGTTGCTGGAGGGAGAGGGGTAGGGAGAAGGTGGTTGGGATATGGACATTGGGGAAGGTATGTGCTATGGTGAGTGCTGTGAAGTGTGCAAACCTGGCAATTCACAGACCTGTACTCCAGGGGCTAATAATATATTATATCTTAATAAAAAAATTAAAAAAATTAAATTTAAAAATTTAAAATCTTAAAATTTAAAAATCTTAAAAAAAAAAGTCCCCTGTTGAAGTATAATGTGTATGGCCTTTCTTTTACTAGCCTCTTTCCAGATACTAATACTTTCAGATCCTTTATAATCTTTCCATTATTGGCATTTGCTTCTGCTAAAGAATTTTATTTATTCATATTGAGTTGTGACTAAAACATATGATTTATTATGTTTCTTCTTCTAGAGACTTTGTCTTTTAGATAGAGAACAAAGATTCTTTTTGACTGAAATGGGAGAAATTTTATACATACAAAATTAGAATGGAGTAGGATGTGCACATAGTATTAATTAGGATGTCTCTGAGATAACATTACATTTTTTATTTTTATTTTCCTACTCTGCCTCCCTATAGGACACTTACATTATGATCCTGTAAATAAATTAAAGCAATGGAAACTTATTACTTTTGAGTTTTCTCTAAATTTATATGAAATTAACCAGTCCATATATGACTCTATTAAATTGAAAGTTTCAGGAAAGAATGTATGTATATAAATAAGTATTAGAAAGAAAATTGGAAATGTGAAAACAGTTTGATTCATTCTGGATGCCAAGATTGAACCAAATTTTTACTGCTTTTAAATGATTAATGTTTCTGAGAAATAAATAATCTAAAATTTCCTCCACTTTAAAAAAAAATTTCTCTGCAGAAATCCCATGTAACAACTGCCACGAGACTGGAGATATATGAGGGTTATGTTTTCTGACCTTTGCTCTTTCAACCTATTTTCTTAAGCGCTTTTAATAATTTCACTTACTTTGCAATTTCAAAACATGTGCCTTCATCATAATTCCGAGTTTTCTTTTAAAATACCGATGTAACAGGGAGAGGAGCTTCCCTTTGATTTTTGTAAGTGCTACTCACAAATACAATTTTGCTTTAAGCCTCCTCTAAAAAAAGAAGTCAATGTTCTTGAAGAGAAGAGAGTCAAAAGAATGAGCCTATTAGTTTTCTGATGGGCACACTGTTTGCAATAAAAACACGAGAGCTTCACTGTATGAGGAAGCCAATTAACCGAGGCCTCTCTGTGCAGTGGGATGGCTTTTCCTTCTCCCTGATTAGATGACTTGATGCGATTTTAATACAGAATAGCGGGGCCATAAAGATGATTCACTTTCCTCTGTGTAACACTAAGCAGTATGATCAGTGTATACTTTTCTTGGATAAGTATTGTTTTAACCTACATTGATATTTCTAACAGACAAAACATTCTCCGATTGGAAAGGAATCATGCCAACAAAGTCTTCCGGTTTGACTCCTCCCCCAAGCTGGCCTAGTTTGTATGGGTCATCTTCAGTGTTTCGGGATTACTGTCCTGTAAGTATTTGTGAAACTGGACATGGAGTTGAATTACCATTTTTTTTTTTCTGGCAGGTTACTGGGTTAATTTAATATATGAGATTTTCCTATGGACCTATTTCAGTCCTAAAATGATTCTCCACTGAAATTCATCTTTTTTCCTGAAGAAGTGCTTTTCATTTGATTATCATGTCTTGGGTTAATTTGTACCATCCAGACCACTGTAACTCATAAAACTCCTAAATATGTGTATTAAATTTTATTTGAAGAGTGCTAATAGCCAAAGTGATCATCACAATGGTTTGCTCAAAATGTGATAGTAACTATTTTTGTGATAGTACCTGGACTGTCAAGTAAATAGAATGGAGGCCAGTGGAGCATGAAGACATCTTTTAGGAGCGCATGACGATTAGAGGACTAAAAAAATCCAAGGACAATTTCATGACCACACATTGATGGTTTTCTGAATGAGGGCTCTCTAAACTGAAACGTGGGACTCTGAGACTTGAAAATGGAATCTGGGCTTTAGTATTCATCAGGGCAAGTGTAAATAGTAGAGGAAACTCATGTGCCTATATATATATATATGTATGTATATATATATATACACACACATATTATATATAGAATAGAAATATACTTATTTACTCTATTAATAAATATATTCATATATAAATATAAATAAATATATTTATTTATATTTAAATATTAAATAATATTATTAAATAATAATATATTTAAATATTATAAATATATTTATTTATATATTACATATATTTTTATATTATATATTATATATATTATACATATATATTTATTTATATTTATATATCTGGGACACATCTTCTATGTGTCTGTTCTGGGCATGAATGTGCCTGTCTCATCCTTTCTCTGACTTTTTCTCTCTTTTCATATCACTACTTACTTTTCTTCTTGACTTGTCATTTGTACTAATGTGCTGGAGCAGCCATAACAAAACACCACAGACCAAGTGGCTTAAGCAACAAAAATGTATTTCTCAACATCCTGAAGTTTGGAAGTCCAAGATCAAGGTGCCAGCTGGGCTGATTTCTCCTGGGGCCTCTCTCTTGTTGGCTTGTAGACAGCTGCCTCCCTCCTGTGTTCTCACATGGTCTTTCCTGTATATGTCCTGTTGTCTGTCTCTTCTTAGAAAAACACTGTCATATTGGATGAGGGTCTTCTCCTTATGATCTCATTTAACCCAACAATTTCTTTAAAGACCCTGTCTCCAAATACAGTAAATCAGGGGTTAGGGTTTCAATATATGCATTTTGAGGTGACATAATTCAATCTAGGACACCATTAGTCAACTGCAATATATTGAGAAATTATTTTTCCTGTCTACTGAACTGTTCTTTATCGAAAATTTTTTTAAAAAAGGTGAGTTTTTATTTTCCTATAAACCAAAACTTTTGAATCATGTCAAATTTAACTTATGTTGCTAAATTTGTGAGTGAATTTACTAAAGCTAAACACTGTTTTAGACAAGGACATTATATGGAATATCATTAAGGAAAATAATACTATATCTTTAACAAAAGCAATACCTATGGAAGGCTGTTTTTATTCTTTCCCAATAAAGGCAAAAAAAAAAATGAACTGCTTCTAAACCTTTCAGCTCTACCCTGTTTTATACTAACACTCTAAAGACTGCTCTTAGCTGTGTGACAAACTACATTTAAATGTATTTCATTGGAGAATATATCTAGCAAGAGTACATTTGATTGTGGAAAGATCTGTACGTAAAACTGGGAGTATTTATTCATTGCTGAGTAGGAAATTAGGAACATGTGAGGCTATTAACTATGGTTTTGACATAAAAGATAATGCTTCGTGTATATGCACTTGTCTAAACAGTTTGAAGTGGACTGGAGTGGAGACTGGGTGGGCATGAATAGGCCTTTTGCATCAGTCCAGTTAGAGGCTTGTATCTTACCCTTGCAAACCAACTGTATGGGGGCGGTGTGAATGGGTAAGAGGGAGTAAGACTCAAACCTTCAGATTTCTTTCCTGAAGCTTATTGCATTATCAGTTCCACCACTGAAAGTCTAAATGGCTTTTTTATTTTTAAAAAATTTTTTTACTAAGAATTGCTCTTTTGTTTATCCTTTGAAATAATCACCTTTATCCTTTAAAATAATCATCAAGTTCTAAGTAATCTTTTTCCCCCAATTTTTTATTGTGGTAGAATGTACATACATAAAAGTTTTACCATTTTTGGGGTGCCTGGGTGGCTCAGTCGGTTAAAGCCTCTGGCTTCGGCTCAGGTCATGATCCCAGGGTCCTGGGATCGAGCACCACATCGGGCTCTCTGCTCAGCAGGGAGCCTGCTTCTTCCTCTCTCTCTGCCTGCCTCTCTGCCTGCTTGTGATCTCTGTCAAATAAATAAATAAAATCTTTAAAAATTTTTTTTTAACCATTTTTAAGTGTATCATTTGGTGGCATTGAGTATACTCCCACTGCTTTGTGGCCATCACTGCCATTCATCTCCAGAACTTTTTCAACTTTCTGAACTAGAACTCTCTACCCATCAAACACTAATTCCCTGTTCTTCCCTCCCCTCATTTCCTGGCAACAAACATTCTACTTACTGTCTCTTGTCTCTTGTCTCCTTATTATCTCTTGTCTTTTGATGTGTCCTTTTCTGACTGGCTTATCTCACATAACATAATGTCTTTAAGGTTCATTCATGTGATAGCATGTGTCATAGTTTCCTTCCTTTTTAAAAAGATTGAGTAATATTCTATTGTATTTACATACAGGTTCCCCTGCCATCTAAAAGTAGAGCATTCCTATGAAACTTTTTTTGTAAGCTGAAATTACATAAGTTGAAGAAATAATTACCATTGATTTATATGTAAAATTTTTGAGTGTTCCCAGATTCAGAAAAATAACTTCTTCTAGGCTTTTCTGATATTTTAAGACACATCTTGCAATAGATGAACTACATACTTCAAGATAAAACACAGATGCTCACAGACACAGTTCAAAGCTATGGCGGCTTGGTGCTAAGATGCTTGCTGAGTGTAGTTCTCAGGGGAGCTTGGCAAGGCCACTCTCACTGCTTGGGTCTTTTTGCCTTTATAATGGCTGAAAAACGAATGCTGAGTGCTATTTTCACTTTTCATCTTTTTTCTTAAAAGCAAAAATCCTCTTTGGATTACTTTGGGTTAGCAAAAAGAGGTACTGATATAGATATTTCTTACAAGGGAAGTGGCAGACTGCAAACTTTCAAAAGGCAGGGAATACTTATACCATATTTTGTTTACCCATTCATTTGTTGGTGGACACTTGAATTGCTTCTACATTTTTGGAAATTTTGAATAATGCTACTATAAATATGGGTTTACAAGTATTGTTTGAGTCCCTGCTTTCACTTCTCTTTTGGTATATATTCAGAAGTGGAATTGCTGGACCATATTGTATTCCTATGTTTAATATTTTAAGGAGTTATCCATATTGTTTTCCACAATGGCTGTACCATTTTGTATTCCCAATATTGATGCACAAGTATTCCAATGTCTCCATATTTTCATTAGCACCTATTATATTATACACTTTCTTGATAGCAGCCATACTAATGGGTGTGAAGTGATATGTAGTCTTGATCTGAAGTTTATTCAGTCCGTCCAAAAATAATTAGGAAATTGAGAGTGTCAAAGCCTGCCTTGGTAAAAGAGGAGTGGAGAGAGGGCATAGAAAACCTGTCTTTGATTTTGTAGGAGGAGAGAAAAATTTTGTACATTCTGCTTTCAAAACACTCTCTTACAGCATAGCTACTCTTCTCAAAATTTTAATTCACTCAAACGAGAAAGTGACTGGGGATATACTCTCTTTTGGCTAAAAAAACACCATCCCTTTTAAGCCTGGAAGTTTTGTTTTCTTTTTAAAGTATTTTGAATTCTTACATGTTTTCAGTTCTAATTAAATAATAATTTAATAATGTTATATGTCTTTAGTTTTAATATTTCATTTCTGCAACTGCAGTCTTATTGTATTAGAATTATGTTAGATTTATAGGTACTTTAAGCAATAGCATATGGCTCCCTAAAACATCTTTAAATGAAGTTAAAGAAACTGCATCTTGAAGAAAAGGTTACTAATGCTACTTTTTATGATCTCTGAAGTACTGAGATATTTATAGCCTTAATTGTCTTGAAAGATAATATTTATTCAAGATAAGTGAACACCTGAAAATGTAATGCCTCTGTAACGTAAAAATTTAATATTATGTAGCAATAATATGAAAAAGACCACCATCTCCATCTTTCTTGCCACAGTTTCATTTTATAATTATTCTTTAGAAGGTTTGCTAACTTGGGGGGCTTGGGTGGCTCAGTCTGTTAAATGTCTGACTATTGATTTCAGCTCAGGTCATAATCTCATGGGTCCTGGGATCAACCCTCCATCGGCTTCTGGCTTAGCGGGGAATCTGCTTGAGATTTTCTTTCTCTGCCCCACCACCCCTGCCATCCCTCTCCTGCATGTGCACACATATGAGCTCTCTCTTTCTCTCAAATAAATAAATTCCTTAAAAAGAAAAAAAGAAAAAGGTTTGCTAACTTTATAGTAATATGAAGCAATTTTGAAACCTACAACGTGGAGGACTGTAGTTGTAGAAAACAGCCTTGGTATTTATCAAAATTCTGAGAAGGAAAAATTAATGTATTTATCAGTAGTGCTCTTAAAAATAGCTAGGATAAAAACAAATACTGACAGAAATTTGTATAAGTGAAATAACTTTTATTCACTAGTTGTTAGTAAGGCAACCCTCTTCTCAGCGAGCAGTTATTAATTATGTTGCAGTACTCTCCCTGAGGGGACATATGCCATTGCTGATACCCTAGAATAAGGATGAAATGACAAGTGAGGGAATGCCAAGTGTGTGCCCATGGAATAAGGGCGTCCATGTGGTGATGGTGATAGGGCTCAGGATAGCAGAATAGAGGGGAAAGAGCAGCTGTGGTTGTCGGAGGTGAGAGAGCAGGGTTCATTTAAGGAATTGAAAGAAATTCATTGTGGCAAAAGCACAGTGTTTAGTGCTAAGAAATGAAAATGAAGAGGTAAGCAAGTCCCTATTATCATCAACTGCTTTGTCTGAAGACTGTCAGTCTCTTTATCTTCCTAACCCTGGTTACAAAAAATTTGCCTAACCTTGACACTTGGAAGTAACGGATACAAGCAAATAGAATTTAGTTTAATAATTAGTTACATTATAAACTGTTTTGTGTTTCAGAGAATAAACTGTGAGTCAGTCCTTTGGGCATTTGGTGTCATTACCCTCCATACCACCCACCCCCTCTTCTCTAGGGGAACACATCCTCCATAAGAGAGAAGAAAACAACTTGCTGATCATATTTTTTTAACATACTTATAGTTTCGTCTCATAAACAAAATTCATTAGTTTTATAGAAACATTTTTAGAAATGAAAAAGAAATTTCCCATATAATATTCTTCACATAATCTTTATTTTGTTTTTATTTGTATTTTTTATTAAGTTTTAAAATTTCAATTTCAATATAGTTAACATACAGTATTATATTAGTTTCAGGTGTACAATATGGTGATTCAGCAATTTTCCACATCATTACTCAGTGCTCATGATAAGTGTACTAATTCCCATCACCTATTTCACCTATCTTTCCCCAGGTCACCTTGATTTTTTTTTTTTTTTAAGTTCAGTAGTGTTAAGTATATATATATATATATTTATTTCTTTTCAGCATAACAGTGTTCATTGTTTTTCCACCACACCCAGTGCTCCATGCAACACGTGCCCTCACTAATACCCACCACCTTGTTCCCCCAACCTCTCACCCCCGCCCCTTCTAGACCCTCAGTTTATTTTTCAGAGTCCATAGTCTCTCATGGTTCACCTTGCCTTCCAATTTCCCTCAACTCCCTTCTCCTCTCCATCTCCCCATGTCCTCCATGTTATTTGTTATGCTCCACAAATAAGTGAAACCATACGATACTTGACTCTCTCTGCTTGACTTATTTCACTCAGCATAACCTCTTCCAGTCCTGTCCATGTTGCTACAAAAGTTGGGTATTCATCTTTTCTGATAGAGGCATAATACTCCATCGTGTATATGGACCACATCTTCCTTACCCATTCATCCGTTGAAGGGCATCTTGGTTCTTTCCACAGTTTGGCGACCGTGGCCATTGCTGCTATGAACATTGGGGTACAGATGGCCCTTCTTTACACTACATCTGTATCTTTGGGGTAAATACCCAGCAGTGCAATTGCAGGGTCATAGGGAAGCTCTATTTTTAATTTCTTGAGGAATCTCCACACTGTTCTCCAAAGTGGCTGTAGCAGCTTGCATTCCCACCAATAGTTTAAGAGGGTTCCCCTTTCTCCACATCCTCTACAACACACGTTGTTTCCTGTCTTGCTAATTTTGGCCATTCCAACTGGTGTGAGGTGGTATCTCAATGTGGTTTGGATTTGAATCTCCCTGATGGCTAGTGATGATGAGCATTTTTTCATGTGTCTGATAGCCATTTATATGTCTTCATTGGAGAAGTGTCTGTTCATATCTTCTGCCCATTTTTTGATATGATTATCTGTTTTGTGTGTGTTGAGTTTGAGGAGTTCTTTATAGATCCTGGATATCAACCTTTAGTCGGTACTGTAATTTGCAAATATCTTCTCCCATTCCATGTGTTGCCTCTTTGTTTTGTTGACTGTTTCCTTTGCTGTGCAGAAGATTTTGATCTTCATGAAGTCCCAAAAGTTTATTTTCACTTTTGTTTCCTTTGCTTTTGGAGACCTATCTTGGAAGAAGTTACTGTGGCTGATATCGAAGAGGTTACTGCCTAAGTTCTCCTCTAGGATTTTGATGGATTCCTGTCTCACGTTGAGGTCTTTTATCCATTTCGAGTTTATCTTTGTGTACGGTGTAAGAGAATGGTTGAGTTTCATTCTTCTACATATAGCTGTCCAGTTTTCCCAGCACCATTTATTGAAGAGACTGTCTTTTTTCCACTGTATATTTTTTCCTGTTTTGTTGAAGATTATTTGACCATAGAGTTGAGGGTCCATATCTGGGCTCTCTACTCTGTTCCACTGGTCTATGTGTCTATTTTTATGCCAGTACCACGCTGTCTTGGTGATCACAGCTTTGTAGTAAAGCTTGAAATCAGGTAACGTGATGCCGCCAGTTGGATTTTTGTTTTTCAACAGTTCCTTAGCAATTTGGGGTCTCTTCTGATTCCATACAAATTTTAGGATTATTTTCTCCAGCTCTTTGAAAAATACCGGTGGAATTTTTATTGGAATGGCATTAAAATTATAGATTGCCCTAGGCAGTATAGACATTTTAAGAATGTTTATTCTTCTGATCCAAGAGCATGGAATGGTCTTACATCTTTTTGTGTCTTCTTCAATTTCTTTCATGAGTGTTCTGTAGTTCCTCGAGTACAGATCCTTTACCTCTTTGGTTAAGTTTATTACCAGGTATCTTATGGTTCTTGGTGCTATAGTAAATGGAATCAATTCTCTAATTTTCCTTTCTGTATTTTCATTGTTAGTGTATAAGAAAGCCACTGATTTCTGTACATTGACTTTGTATCCTGCCACATTGCTGAATTGCTGTATGAGTTCTAGTAGTTTGGGGGTGGAGTTTTTGGGTTTTCCTTATAAAGAATCATGTCATCTATAAAGAGAGAGAGTTTGACTTCTTCCTTGCCAATTTGGATACCTTTTATTTCTCTTTGTTGTCTGATTGCTTTGCCAGAACTTCTAATACTATGTTGAACAAGAGTGGTGAGAGTGGGCATCCTTGTCATGTTCCTGATCTCAGTGGGAAGGCTGCAAGCTTTTTCCCATTGAGGATGATATTTGCTGTGGGTCTTTCATAGATAGATTTTATGAAGTTCAGGAATGTTCCCTCTATCCCTATACTTTGAAGCACTTTAATCAGGAATGGATGCTGAATTTTGTCAAATGCTTTTTCTGCATCAATTGAGAGGACCATGTGGTTTTTCTCTCTTCTCTTATTGGTTTGTTCTCTCACATTGATTGATTTGCGAATGTTGAACTATCCTTATAACCCAGGGATGAATCCCACCTGGTCATGGTTCATAATCTTTTTAATGTACTTTTGGATCCTGTTTGCTAGGATCTTGTTGAGAATCTTAGCATCCATATTCATCAGTGATATTGGTCTGAAATTCTCCTTTTTGGTAGGGTCTTTGCCTGGTTTGGGGATCAGGGTAATGCTGGCTTCATAAAAAGAGTCTGGAAATTTTCCTTCTGCTTCAGTTTTTTAAACAGCTTCAGGAGAATAGGTGTTATTTCTTCTTTGAAATTCTGGTAGAAGTCCCCATGGAATCCGTCAGGTCCTGGGCTCTTGTTTTTTGGGAGGTTTTTGATCACTGCTTCAATCTCGTTACTAGATATCGGTCTATTTAGGTCATCAGTTTCTTCCTGGTTCAATTTTGGGAGTTTATAGTTTTCCAGGAATGCATCCATTTCATCTAGGTTGCTTAGCTTATTGGCATATAACTGTTGATAATAACTTTTGATGATTGTTTCTACTTCCTTGGTGTTAGTTGTGATCTCTCCTTTTCATTCATAATTTTATTAATTTGGGCTTTCTCTCTTTTCTTTTGGATTAGTGTGGCCAGTGGTTTATCGATCTTATTGATTCTTTAAAAAAAAGCAGCTTCTAGTCTCATTGATATGTTCTACTGTATCTCTGGTTTCTATCTCATTGATCTCTGCTCTAATCTTGATTATTTCCCTTCTTATGTGTGGAGTTGGTTTGATTTGTTGTTGGTTCTCCAGTTCTTTAAGGTGTAGAGACAGCTGGTGTATTCTGGATTTTTCTTTTTTTTTGAGGGAGGCTTGGATGGCTATGTATTTCCCCCTTAGGATTGCCTTTGCTGTATCCCATAGGTTTCGGACTGAAGTGTCTTCATTCTCATGGGTTTCCATGAATTGTTTAAGTTCTTCTTTGATCTCCTGGTTGATCCGAGCATTTTTAAGCAAGGTGGTCTTTAGCCTTCAGGTGTTCAAGTCCCTTCTGAACTTTTCCTTGTGATTGAGCTCCAGTTTCAAAGCATTGTGATCGGAGAATATGCAGGGAATAATGTCAGTCTTTTGGTATCGGTTGAGTCCTGATTTGTGACCCAGTATGTCTGTTCTGGAGAAGGTTCCATGTGCACTTGAGAAGAATGAGTATTCTGTTGTTTTAGGGTGGAATGTTCTGTATTTATCTATGAGGTCCATCTGGTCCAATGTGTCATTCAATGCCTTTGTTTCTTTATTGATTTTCCGTTTGGATGATCTGTCTATTACTGAGAGAGGCGTGTTAAGATCTCCTACTATTAGTGTATTCATATCAATATGACTCTTTATCTTGATTAATAGTTTTCTTATGCAATTGGCTGCTCCCATATTGGGGGCATAGATATTTACAATTTTTAGATCATCTTGGTGGATAGTCCCTTTAAGAATTATGTAGTGTCCTTCTGTATTTGATATATTTTTTAAAGATTTTATTTATTTATTTGACAGAGATCACAAGTACGCAGAGAGGCAGGCAGAGGGGGAGGGGGAAGAAGGCCCCCTGCTGAGCAGAGAGCCCAATGCAGGGGCCCGATCTCAGGACCCTAGGATCATGACCTGAGCTGAAGACAGAGGCCTAACCCACTGAGCCACCCAGTCACCCCTCGCTATTCTTTATTTTAAATGAGTACCCTCGGTTTTTTTTTTTTTTTTGACAGAAACATATTTTACTTGAGTCATACTTCAGAATATATGGTTCTAAAAATATATATATATTACATATATATGTGTGTGAATATATATATAAAATTTCATCCATGAAAAATAGAATACATGTTTTCTTCAAGTACACACAGAAGAATCCCCTGGTTAAATCACATAAAAAGAGGCATAACAAATATTACAAATTTAAAAAGATAAAAATCATATTAAGTATATTTTCCAACCACAATGGTAGAAAACTAAAGATCAATAATAAAAACAAAGCTAGAAAATCTACAATGTAAATATTAAATATTGAATATGTAAATATTGAATAACACACTACAGCACAACTAATGGGCCAAATAAGAAATCAAATGGCATGGGGAGCCTGGGTGGCTCAGTGGGTTAAAACTCTGCCTTCAGCTCACATCATGGTCTCAGGGTAATAGGATTGAGTACTGCATCAGGCTCTCTCTGATGGCCTTCCCCCTCTCTCTTTGCTTAATTGTGATCTCTCTCTCTGTCAAATAAATAAATAAAAAATCTTTAAAAAGTTCCAGTTGACCTACATTCTTAAAAAAAAAAAAGAAAGCAAATGGCAAATTAAAATATATCTCCAAACAAAAGAAAAAGAAAGCACCATATTCCAAAACCTATGAGATGCAGCAAAGTAGATGTTAGAGTCAAATTTATGCTATAAATGCTTGTAATAAGAACAAAAGTTCAAATAAACAACATTACACTATATGGAACTAGAAAAAGAAGAAACTTAGCTGAAATTTTGAAGAGGAAGGAAATAACGAAGAAAACTCAGAAATAAATGAGACCAGAATAAACAGTAACATAACATTGAAAATAATGACCAGTTTTTCCAAATAAACAGAAATGCAGTGCTTTAGCTAAGAATGTGCAGTCCTTCTTAATTAAGAAAAAATTTAATTAAAAAAAGCAAAGACTCAAAAACCAAAATGAAAAATGGAAGAGAAAACAAACAGATAACCCCAGAAATACATAGTTTGATAACAGATTACTATAAACAATTATATGCTAACAAATCAGAAGACTTAGGGAAAAAAATCCAGATAATCCCTAAAAACGCACAAGTTACCATGATTGAATCATGAATCTTGAATTGAAGAAATAGGAAATTTTCTTAGACAAATAACAAGAATGAAAGTTGAGTTAGGAATTAAAAATATCCTTGGCACAGAAAAGCCAAGGACTACATAGTTTTATTGGTGAATTCTACCAGACATAAAAAAAATAATTAATGATAATCTTTATCAAAATCTGTACAAATAGTGGAAGAGAGGGAACACATTCAAAATCATTCTGTGAGGCCAGTACTACCCTTATACTACTGCAGGATTAAAAACAATACAAGAACAGAAAAGTCTAGTTTTTCCAGTATAAGTATTGCTATTCTGACTTTCTTTTGACATCCATTTGTGTGATAAATGTTTCTCCACCCCCTCACTTTCAATCTGCAGGTGTATTTAGGTCTAAAATGAATCTTTTGTAGGCAGCGTATAGATAGGTCTTGTTTTCTTATGCATTCTGACACCCCATGTCTTTTGTTTGGAGCATTTTGTCCATTTATATTCAGAGTAATTATTGATAGATATGTATTTATTGTCATTTTATTAGTTGCCAATGTTTCTGGAGATCTTCGCTGATCCTTTCTTGTTTTTGTCACTTTTGGTCTCTCCTTTGCCCTCAAAGAATGCCCTTTAAAATTTCTTACGAGGTTGATTTAGTGGTCATGAACACATTTAGTTTTTGTTTGTCTGGAAACTCTTTATCTCTCTTTCTATTCTGAATGAAAATAGAGTATTCTTGGCTGCAGTTTTTTCCCATCCAACACTTTGAATATATCATGCCACTCCCTTCTGGCTTGCCAAGCTTTTGTCGAAAAATCTCCTGCTAGCCTTATGGGTTTTCCCTTGTAAGTTAAGGATTTTGTTTGTCTTGCTGCTTTTAAGATATTTTTCTTTATCACTATATTTTGCAAGATTAATTACAATATGTCTTGATGTTGGCTTGCTTTTATTGATTATGATGGGAGTTCTTTGTGCTTCCTGCAGCTGGATATCTGTTCCCTTTTCCAGATTAGGAATGTTCTCTGCTCTTATTGAGGAGGGAACAGAAGGCTGGCTGAGGACAAAGCAAAAGCTGACACCCTCCAATCTGCGCCCCCCCACTGCTGGGTAAGACATATGTGACATTCTTTAGGAATCTCCCACCCATCTTATTGTTAGTACCTTGCTAGAGAGCAAAATGACCTTGGCAATGGCAAGGCCTCTGGTATCTGGTATCTTTTGTAGGTCCTCTTTAGCATATGAAAGTTGTATTGAAACCTCCCTTTTCCTTACCTGCCCCCAACTCCATGGTACATAACATGCCACCCCTCATGACCCCGGGGCAGCAGCTCTTCCTGCCCATGCGTCCTGTCCCTGTGCTTTAATAAACCACCATTTTGCACCAAAAATGTCTCAAGAATTCTTTCTTGGTCATTGGCTCTGGACCTCACCCCACCGAACCTCACCTATATTCTAGAACTTATTCATTATTTCTTGAAACAAATTTTCTGCCCCCTTTTCTCTCACTTCTTCTGTTGGGACTCCTATAATTTGAGTGTTACTATTTGATGATGTCACTGAGTTCCCTAAATCTATTCTTGTGTTGTCTAATTCTTTTTCTCTTTTGTGCAGCTTCATTATTTTCCATTATTTGTCTCCTAGGTCACTAATTCATTTCTTTGTTTCTTCTAGACAGTTCATTGCATCAAGCCTGTTTCCAAACTCATTTATTGTGTTCCTCTTCTCTGGTTGATTCTTTTTTCACTGTTTTGTCTCTGTGGTAAGGGTTTCACTGATACCTTCTTTTCTCAAGCCCAATGAGCCTCCTTATGATTGTTCTTTAAATTCTTCATCAGGCATGTTACTTATATCTATTTCACTTAGATTTCTGGCTGTGGCCTTATCTTGTTCTTTCAATTGCAATACATTCCTCTGTCTTGGCATTTTGTCTAAGTCTCTGCCTTCTCTATTTAAAAAAAGCCAGTTAGGTCTCCTGCTCTTAAAAGTACTAGCCTTATGAAGAAGAGGTCATATAGCATCCAGGGCCTGGTTCTTCAGGGAGGGTTTCCAGTGTGCACTGTGTGCACTCTGCTGTTGGTTTTTGGCTGCTCTATCCTTCAAGCCAGTTATCTGCAGAGACTCTCCATGCCTGCAGGGGGCAGTGTTTGATCCCTGGCCTGAATGTGGCAAGTTTTAATTGTGTTCTGGTCTGCTTGTGAAGTGAGACCTGACACCAGCTCCACCAGAACTGAAGCCCTGCAGAATTCTCTGGTCAGGAGATGTGGTGTGGGCAGGTGGGTGTTTCCCCTAAAAGACCAGTGCAGGCTCTGGTCTTTTAGGGGAAACACCCACCTTACTGGGACTGAGGCAAGCTTGACTGAGAAGGGCAGTTCTGCCTGAGTGCTGAGGAGGTACCTTGGTGTAAACATAGTAGGCAGCTAGTGTCTGTGCTGAGCTGCTTCCCTCAGGTGACTCTGTGTTTACGCTAAGGAGCAGGGGAGGGAAATGGCACTGACCAGCTCTTTTGTTCCCAGAGAGGCATCTATTTGAATGCTGCCTCTCCTGGAAGAGCAAATAACAATCCCTTGTGCACCCCAGATGTTTTTCTTTTTCTTTTTAAAGATTTATTTATTTATTTGACAGATAGAGATTACAAGTAGGCAGAGAGGCAGGCAGAGAGAGAGAGAGAGAGAGGAGGAAGCAGGCTCCCAGCTAAGCAGAGAGCCCGATGTGGGGCTCGATCCCAGGATCCTGGGATCATGACCTGAGCTGAAGGCAGAGGCTTTAACCCGCTGAGCCACCCAGGCGACACCCACCCCACCGATGTTTTTCTAATAGCTGCTTCCATGCAATGTGCCCCCAGGTTGTTTGCCTGCATTCTCTCCAGGAGCAGCACAGTGGCCTCTTGACTTTGTCCCAGCCAAGTTGGCTGAACTTTAAAACTAGGCTCTAAGCCCACTGGTTGCAAGAACTCATAAAATTCAGTCCCTCTCATGTTTCAAGCCAATAGCTTTGGGGAAACAGTCTCTTTGTGTGTTCCACTGTGTGCTTCTCTCTCTGTCACCCTTCTTCGTGACCAACACTCCCTTCCCTTTGCAATAGCCATGAACTTTTTCTCCCTTAAACCACATCTCTGCCTTTCCTATCTTCTTCACCGTGACCTCTTTTTTCCCTTTAGTTGTGTAGTTTGTTCGTTCTAGTCTTCAGTCTGATTTCTGAGATATTTAGGATAATTTGATATTTGTGTTCATGGGGACGAGATGAGCCTAGGATCCTCTTACTCTGCTGCCAAATTTTTGAAATGGTTTTGCTTTTAATCCATATAAGCTTAATTTTTTTCCCCATTTTATTTATTTTTTTCAGCAATATATAAGCTTAATTTTGACCATAGAATGAATTGGCTACATTTTAACAAGAACATTCTAATTACTTTTCTCTGGAGAATTTCTTGAGCCATTTTTTTTAAAGGGAAAGATCAGGATTACTGATCCTGTCTTTTTTTTTTTTTTAAGATTTTATTTATTTATTTATTTGTCAGAGAGAGAGAGAGAGAGAGAGAACACAAGCAGGTAGAGCTTCAGGCAGAAGCAGAGAGAGAAGCAGGCTCCCAGCTGAGCAGGGAGCCTGATGCAGGACTCGATTCCATGACTCTGGGACCATGACCTAAGCCAAAGGCAGCAGCTCAACCAACTGAGCCACCCAGGCGTCCCTTCTTGAGCCATTTTTATTAAAGAATCTAAGGAGATACTCTTCTTTTTTTTTTTTTTTTAAGATTTTATTTATTTATTTGACAGAGAGAGATCACAAGTAGACAGAGAGGCAGGCAGAGAGAGAGAGAGGGAAGCAGGCTCCCTGCTGAGCAGAGAGCCCGATGTGGGACTCGATCCCAGGACCCTGAGATCATGACCTGAGCCGAAGGCAGCGGCTTAACCCACTGAGCCACCCAGGCGCCCCGAGATACTCTTCTTTTAACTTGGAAATTTAGATATCTTTTTATGATTTTTTTTTTAAAGATTCTCTTTATTTACAGGACACAGAGAGCTCAAGCAAGGGGAGCAGCAGGCAAAGAGAGAGGGAGAAGCAGGCTTCCCACCACCAAGCAGGGAGATGGAAGTCGGGCTTGATCCCAGGACCCAGGGATCATGACTTGAGACTAACGCAGACACTTAACTGACTGAGCCACCCAGGCCACCCCTTTTTTTGTAATTCTTTACCAAATTGTAGTGTCAGAAGATTGTGGACATTTAATTGAAGGATTTTATTATATAATAAAAAAATAGTTAAGTTTTAGTATGTAAAGCATATTTACTTATTTCTTTTCCCCCATCTCAATTTCTTCTCTCTGAGCTTCTCCTTCTCTTCTGCAAAACACTGTGGAGGTGTTTTAATTATTTTCATACTTATGGTTTTCTCCCTAGTGGGCTGCAGTTGATTAAAAAAAGGTCACCTGATTTAACTGTCTAATATTTATAAGAATTAGCACAGATCATCTAAAACTACTAAGTTTAAATTTTCTATTTGTTCAACTGATTTCCTAATTCTTTTTTTTTAAGATTTTATTTATCTATTTGACAGAGAGAGATCACAAGTAGGCAGAGAGGCAGGCAGAGAGAGAGAGGAGGAAGCAGACTCCCTGTTGAGCAGAGAGCCCGATGCGGGGCTTGATCCCAGGACCCTGAGATCATGACCTGAGCCGAAGGCAGAGGTTAAACCCACTGAGCCACCCAGGTGCCCCCCTAATTCTTTTTTTGTAATTTTGGGTAGAAATAAAGTTACTTTTTGAAAATCCTGCAGTAGGTTTGAGATTAAATTAGGCACTGAGTTAACAGCTAGGTGACTATGATTTTTTTTTAACATTTTGAATAATATTTCAGTAGTTTACTCTTATCTGTGTACTTTTTTGTTTATTTGTTTTGGTCTAACTATAAGGAGTAGTAAAGCATAATGTATGTTATCTTCACCTTCCATATTTTAATTTTGAGATGCATATTCCTTTCCCTCTGAAATATTAAGGTTTTTAATCTTTTTTTAAAATAAAAGCTTTATTGAGATATAACTCATAGGATTCAGTTTCAGAGTAATTATTCAGAGTAATTATTGATAGATATGTATTTATTGTCATTTTATTACTTGCCAGTGTTTCTGGAGATATGACTCATAAGATTCAGTATTTCAGTGTGTACAATTCGGTGGTTTTTAGTATATTCACAAAGTTGTGCAACCATCACCACTACCTATTTCAGAACATTTTCACCAGCCCCCAAAAGAAACCCCATACCCATTGGCAGTCTCCCCATTCCTTCCTCCTCTTGGCCCCTGGCAATCATTAATTTCTAAGGTTTTTAATCTTTATGATAGAATGAAGTTGATTTTACTTTGGATTCTTTGAATGAAGCGGGTATTTGTATATAAATTCATATATAATTCTGTATATATATATATATAAATTTCTATACACACACACACAGATTTTAAATTTACATAGTTTTCATTAAAAGCCCATATTTTATAGTTATGGTGCTTTTCAGCTGTATTATCTTGGCCTGAAGTATAATTTTATAGCCATTATTTATTTTATTTTATTGACTCTTTCCTTATAGATAAAAATTCCTACTCTTCTCCTAGTTATGATAGTTTTGGGGGAAAATAAAGGAGGTGCTCCATGCAAAATTCCTTTAGCAATGAATAGGTCAAGAGGAATAGTCACAATAAATTGGTCAAAATTTATATTTAACTACTTTCATAGAGTTTTAAAGGAAAACACTCTTGGTGAGTGCAAGATTTGGATTGCAATGTTACTTAGATTTCCAGTGTACTACTGCTTAAACCATATCACAGACCAACCCAGACTAAATAATATTCAAAAGTGGAGGGTTGGATAAATAAATGGGATAATTTTAAATTTGTATTTTTGGATCAATTTACTTTTACAGAGAAAAACCTTAATCTATAGCTCTCATTTATTATAAAGAACTGTTGGATTTTTACTTTTGGAAGCCATTTCACAATCTTTCTTTATTGTTGAAGCCAGAAGATTCAACCAAATTCTCAATCATACTGATTCTTTATTCTGAGATATCCCCATGGGGAGAGGTATTTTAGAGATAGACCCATGTATGTTGGAAATAGTGCTCACGGTAGTTCTAGTTCTAAAATTTCCAGTCGACATATGCATTGTTTTTTAAGCTGGAGTGTGATTGTTACCAGAACCTGGATGAAGGAATGAAAGTTGACTGCAGAGAGCATTTAGGCAGATATTAGGTTATGGTAATGAACAGACTGTGCCTGCCCTGGGGAATCCCCCTGCACCCCCATCTGCTGGGAAGCTAGGTACACTTGTTCTCTTGTAAAAGGAACATTAACTAAATTTCTTAAAAAGTAATGAAAGAGAACAAACTGTAAAAAGGCAGCCAAAAAAGGCAAACATCTGTTACTGAACATGTCTCACTTGACTTCCTTTTAATGTTCTTAGGAATAAATTTATGAACTAGGGAAGGTTCAACACTAATTAGCTTGTTTTCATCAAACAAAATGCACCAGACATGGATGTTGAATATGAATGAAAACTTCAGTAGTAATAGTAAGTAGACATAGAAAGTATGAGTAGACATAAAAAGTGCTGGTATCCAGGCTTGGATATTGCAGTGGCTAGTATTGACATTGAGTCAGATCTGATGTAATTTACTTTTTTAAATGATTGGTGAAGAAAGGTTTGAAAGTCAAGTGTATTCATTAAGCAACAGGTGGATTAGGTAAAAGGTGTCTCTTCAGGCTTCAGGTAATGAGATGGAATGATTTGGAATAATAAATACAGGGCTACTCAAAGGTAAAGTAGCACATGTAGAAACAGTAGTTAATAGTTGGACCTTGTAGTAACTGCACAGATCTATAATTCTTTATTCAAAACTCTTGGGGCCAGATATACTTAACAGTTTAGAAAATTTCAAACTTTAGAAAGGTAAGAAGATAAGTGGATCTGCAGTGAAATCTGTAATGAAAACATACTAATAGTTTGCAGTACAGCATATGAATGTTTTCATTAAGTGAGAGAGAGAGAGGCCAATATCTAGGCCTTTTTAAGTTGGTTCAGGCTGGGTTTTGCTACCAAATGTCAGTTGAGTTAAGTTTTCTTCTATATGAGTTCTGAAAAATTTGCTAGTTTTAAAGCTTTTTGGATTTTTGAGTCTGAGATAAGAAATCATAGACCTGTAGTTGTAGTAGAAGGTAGATAGGAAAGATAAAGAGACAATATACACACTTACATGAAAACAGCTACACATAATGTTAAGAAAAATATCATGATCATATATTCATTATTTTTGATTCTTGGTGCAAGATATCCTGGAATTAATTTTGGAATGCCCATGTTTGTATAATTCCTAATGGCAGAATTAGGCAGATGTGATTTTATCTTGCTGATAGATGCAACCTCCTGTAAGAGTCTTTTGCTGACCCCCCCTAAAAGAGCATCCCTACTTTATTTTCATCCTACAAGGTATTCCAACATGATGGTATATTGTGCATCTCTTTATTGGATTACTCCTGGCCTTCCTCTCTAAAATGTAGGCTCCACAAGGCTGAGGAATTTTTTTTAAAGATTTTATTTATTTTTTGACAGAGAGAGAGAGATCACAAGTAGGCAGAGAGGCAGGCAGAGAGGAGGGGGAAGCAGGCTCCTTGCTGAGCAGAGAGTCTGATGCGGGACTCGATCCCAGGACCCCGAGATCATGACCCCAGCCGAAGACAGCGGCTTAACCCACTGAGCCACCCAGGTGCCCAAGGCTGAGGAATTTTAAGGTCACTGATGCAACCCTAGTGCCTGTAGTAGTACCTGTCATAAGGCAGATGTTCAGAAAATATTTGCAAAATAAATGAATAACAGGTTGTTTGAAATTTTCTCTAAAAGGAACACAAAAGAGATCCAAGTTCCCAAGGCAGTAAAAAACATAGCCATGATATTATTAGGGAGAGGGAAAAGAAAAAAAATGAATTAAATATATTGCATCAATCTTTTTTTTTCTTTTTTTTTCATTTTATTTATTTTTTCAGCATAACAGTATTCATTCTTTTTGCACAACACCCAGTGCTCCATGCAAAACGTGCCCTCCCCATTACCCACCACCTGTTCCCCCAACCTCCCACCCCTGAACCTTCAAAACCCTCAGGTTGTTTTTCAGAGTCCATAGTCTCTTATGGTTCGCCTCCCCTTCCAAATTTTTTTTTTTTTAATAAACATATAATGTATTTTTATCCCCAGGGGTACAGGTCTGTGAATCACCAGGTTTACACACTTCACAGCACTCACGATAGCACTTACCCTCCCCAATGTCCATAGCCCCCTCCCCCTCTCCCAATCCCACCTCCCCCCAGCAACCCCCAGTTTGTTTTGTGAGATTAAGAGTCATTTATGGTTTGTCTCCCTCCAAATCCCATCTTGTTTCATTTATTCTTCTCCTATCCCCCTACCCCCCCATGTTGCTTCTCCATGTCCTCATATCAGGGAGATCATATGATAGTTGTCTTTCTCCGATTGACTTATTTCACTAAGCATGATACGCTCTAGTTCCATCCACATCGTCGCAAATGGCATGATTTCATTTCTTTTGATGGCTGCATAGTATTCCATTGTGTATATATACCACTTCTTCTTTATCCATTCATCTGTTGATGGACATCTAGGTTCTTTCCATAGTTTGGCTATTGTAGACATTGCTGCTATAAACATTCGGGTACACGTGCCCCTTCGGATCACTATGTTTGTATCTTTAGGGTAAATACCCAGTAGTGCAATTGTTGGGTCATAGGGTAGTTCTATTTTCAACATTTTGAGGAACCTCCATGCTGTTTTCCAGAGTGGTTGCACCAGCTTGCATTCCCACCAACAGTGGAGGAGGGTTCCCCTTTCTCCACATCCTCTCCAGCATCTGTCATTTCCTGACTTGTTAATTTTAGCCATTCTGACTGGTGTGAGGTGATATCTCATTGTGGTTTTGATTTGTATTTCCCTGATGCCGAGTGACGTGGAGCACTTTTTCATGTGTCTGTTGGCCATCTGGATGTCTTCTTTGCAGAAATGTCTGTTCATGTCCTCTGCCCATTTCTTGATTGGATTGTTTGTTCTTTGGGTGTTGAGTTTGCTAAGTTCCTTATAGATTTTGGATACTAGCCCTTTATCTGATATGTCGTTTGCAAATATCTTCTCCCATTCTGTTAGTTGTCTTTTGGTTTTGTTAACTGTTTCCTTTGCTGTGCAAAAGCTTTTGATCTTGATGAAATCCCAATAGTTCATTTTTGCCCTTGCTTCCCTTGCATTTGCCGTTGTTCCTAGGAAGATGTTGCTACGGCTGAGGTCGAAGAGGTTGCTGCCTGCATTCTCCTCAAGGATTTTGATGGATTCCTTTCTCACATTGAGGTCCTTCATCCATTTGGAGTCTATTTTCGTGTGTGGTGTAAGGAAGTGGTCCAATTTCATTTTTCTGCATGTGGCTGTCCAATTTTCCCAGCACCATTTATTGAAGAGGCTGTCTTTTTTCCATTGGACATTCTTTCCTGCTTCGTCGAAGATTAGTTGACCATAGAGTTGAGGGTCGATTTCTGGGCTCTCTATTCTGTTCCACTGATCTATGTGTCTGTTTTTGTGCCAGTACCATGCTGTCTTGATGATGACAGCTTTGTAATAGAGCGTGAAGTCCGGAATTGTGATGCCACCAACTTTGGCTTTGTTCTTCAATATTCCTTTGGCTATTTGAGGTCTTTTCTGGTTCCATATAAATTTTAGGATTATTTGTTCCATTTCTTTGAAAAAAATGGATGGTATTTTGATAGGGATTGCATTAAATGTGTAGATTGCTTTAGGTAGCATAGACATTTTCACAATATTTATTCTTCCAATCCAGGAGCATGGAACATTTTTCCATTTTTTTGTGTCTTCCTCAATTTCTTTCATGAGTACTTTATAATTTTCTGTGTATAGATTCTTAGTCTCTTTGGTTAGGTTTATTCCTAGGTATCTTATAGTTTTGGGTACAATTGTAAATGGGATTGACTCCTTAATTTCTCTTTCTTCAGTCTTGTTGTTGGTGTACAGAAATGCAACTGATTTCTGTGCATTGATTTTATATCCTGACACTTTACTGAATTCCTGTACAAGTTCTAGCAGTTTTGGAGTGGAGTCTTTTGGGTTTTCCACATATAGTATCATATCATCTGCGAAGAGTGATAGTTTGACTTCTTCTTTACCAATTTGGATGCCTTTAATTTCTTTTTGTTGTCTGATTGCTGAGGCTAGGACTTCTAGTACTATGTTGAATAGCAGTGGTGATAATGGACATCCCTGCCGTGTTCCTGACCTTAGCGGAAAAGCTTTCAGTTTTTCTCCATTGAGAATGATATTTGCGGTGGGTTTTTCATAGATGGCTTTGATCATATTGAGGTATGTGCCCTCTATCCCCACACTTTGAAGAGTTTTGATCAGGAAGGGATGCTGTACTTTGTCAAATGCTTTTTCAGCATCTATTGAGAGTATCATATGGTTCTTGTTCTTTCTTTTATTAATGTGTTCTATCACATTGATTGATTTGTGGATGTTGAACCAACCCTGCAGCCCTGGAATAAATCCCACTTGATCGTGGTAAATAATCCTTTTAATGTACTGTTGAATCCTATTGGCTAGTATTTTGGCGAGAATTTTTGCGTCTGTGTTCATCAAGGATATTGGTCTGTAGTTCTCTTTTTTGGTGGGATCCTTGTCTGGTTTTGGGATCAAGGTGATGCTGGCCTCATAAAATGAGTTTGGAAGTTTTCCTTCCATTTCTATTTTTTGGAACAGTTTCAGGAGAATAGGAATTAGTTCTTCTTTAAATGTTTGGTAGAATTCCCCTGGGAAGCCGTCTGGCCCTGGGCTTTTGTTTGTTTGGAGACTTCTGATGACTGTTTCAATCTCCTTAGTGGTTATGGGCCTGTTCAGGTTTTCTATTTCTTCCTGGTTCAGTTGTGGTAGTTTATATGTCTCTAGGAATGCATCCATTTCTTCCAGATTGTCCAATTTGTTGGCGTAGAGTTGCTCATAGTATGTTCTTATAATTGTCCGTATTTCTTTGGTGTTAGTTGTGATCTCTCCTCTTTCATTCATGATTTTATTTATTTGGGTCCTTTCTCTTTTCTTTTTGATGAGTCTGGCCAGGGGTTTATCAATCTTATTGATTCTTTCAAAGAACCAGCTCCTAGTTTCATTGATTTTTTCTATTGTTTTTTTGGTTTCTATTTCATTGTTTTCTGCTCTGATCTTTATGATTTCTCTTCTCCTGCTGGGTTTAGGGTTTCTTTCTTGTTCTTTCTCCAGCTCCTTTACGTGTAGGGTTAGGTTGTGTACTTGAGACCTTTCTTGTTTCTTGAGAAAGGCTTGTACCACTATATATTTTCCTCTCAGGACTGCCTTTGCTGTGTCCCACAGATTTTGAACTGTTGTGTTTTCATTATCATTTGTTTCCATGAATTTTTTCAATTCTTCTTTAATTTCCTGGTTAACCCATTCATTCTTTAGAAGGATGCTGTTTAGTCTCCATGTATTTGGGTTCTTTCCAGCTTTCCTCTTGTGATTGAGTTCTAGCTTCAGAGCATTGTGGTCTGAAAATATGCAGGGAATAATCCTAATCTTTTGATACCGGTTGAGACCTGATTTGTGACCCAGGATGTGATCTATTCTGGAGAGGTTCCATGTGCACTAGAGAAGAATGTGTATTCTGTTGCTTTGGGATGAAATGTTCTGAATATATCTGTGATGTCCATCTGGTCCAGTGTGTCATTTAAGGCCTTTATTTCCTTGTTGATCTTTTGCTTGGATCATCTGTCCATTTCAGTGAGGGGAGTGTTCAAGTCCCCTACTATTATTGTATTATTATTGATGTGTTTCTTTGATTTTGTTATTAATTGGTTTATATAGTTGGCTGCTCCCACGTTAGGGGCATAGATATTTAAAATTGTTAGATGTTCTTGTTGGACGGGCCCTTTGAGTAGGATATAGTGTCCTTCCTCATCTCTTATTATAGTCTTTGGCTTAAAATCTAATTGATCTGATATAAGGATTGCCACCCCAGCTTTCTTCTGATGCCCATTAGCATGGTAAATTGTTTTCCACCCCCTCACTTTAAATCTGGAGGTGTCTTAGCATCTAAAATGAGTTTCTTGTAGGCAACATACTGATGGGTTTTGTTTTTTTATCCATTCTGATACCCTGTGTCTTTTGATTGGGGCATTTAGCCCATTAACATTCAGGGTAACTATTGAGAGATATGAATTTAGTGCCATTATTAGCCTGTAAGGTGACTGTTACTGTATATTGTCTCTGTACCTTTCTGATCTACTACTTTTAGGCTCTCTCTTTGCTTAGAGGACCCCTTTCAATATTTCCTGTAGAGCTGGTTTGGTGTTTGCAAATTCTTTCAGTTTTTGTTTGTCCTGGAAGCTTTTTATCTCTCCTTCTATTTTCAATGATAGCCTAGCTGGATAGAGTATTCTTGGCTGCATGTTTTTCTCGTTTAGTGCTCTGAATATATCATGCCAGCTCTTTCTGGCCTGCCAGGTCTCTGTGGATAAGTCTGCCGCCAATCTAATATTTTTACCATTGTATGTTACAGACTTCTTTTCTCGGGCTGCTTTCAGGATTTTCTCTTTGTCACTAAAACTTGTAAATTTTACTATTAGGTGACGGGGTGTGGACCTATTCTTGTTGACTTTGAGGGGGGTTCTCTGCATCTCCTGGATTTTGATGCTTGTTCCCTTTGCCATATTAGGGAAATTCTCTCCAATGATTCTCTCCAATAGACCTTCTGCTCCCCTCTCTGTTTCTTCTTCTTCTGGAATCCCAATTATTCTAATGTTGTTTCGTCTTATGGTGTCACTTATCTCTCAATTTCTCCCCTCGTGGTCCAGTAGCTGTTTGTCCCTCTTTTGCTTGGCTTCCTTATTCTCTGTCATTTGGTTTTCTATATCACTAATTCTTTCTTCTGCCTCATTTATCCTAGCAGTGAGAGCCTCCATTTTTGATTGCACCTCATTAATAGCTTTTTTTATTTCAACTTGGTTAGATTTTAGTTCTTTAATTTCTCCAGAAAGGGCTTTAATATCTCCAGAGAGGGTTTCTCTAATATCTTCCATGCCTTTTTCGAGCCCAGCTAGAATGTTCAGAATCGTCATTCTGAACTCTTGATCTGACATATTACCAATGTCTGTGTTGATTAGGTCCCTAGCCTTCGGTACTGTCTCTTGTTCTTTTGTTTGTGGTGATTTTTTCCGCCTTGTCATTTTGTCCAGATAAGAGGATATGAAGGATCAAATAAAATACTAAAAGGGTGGCAAAGACCCCAGAAAAATGCGCTCTAACCAAATCAGAAGAGACCCCTAATTGTGGGGGGGAGAAAGGGGATAAAAACAGGTTCTGAAAAAAAAAAAAGGAAAAAAAAGGAAAAAAAAAAAGAAAAAAATTTAAAAAATAAAACAAATAAAAAAAATAAAAAAGAAAGAAAAAATATATATATTTAGATGAACTAGTCAAAAAAAGTTAAAAAAGAAAAGGTAAAAGTTTTAAAAATTTTAGCAGAAGAAGAAAAAAGAAAAAAGAAAAAAAAATTGAAAAAAGAAAAAAAAAATTGAAGTAGCCGCAAGACTAAAGAATCATGGGGAGAAAGCCATGAGTTCCGTGCTTTGCTTTCTCCTCCTCTGGAATTGCTCTGCTGTCTTAGGAATTGAACCTGCTTTCTCCTTGATTGATGAACTTCGTCCTGGCTGGATATTTTGTTGATCTTCTTAGGGAGGGGCCTGTTGTAGTGACTCTCAAGTGTCTTTGCCCGAGGCGGGATTGCACCGCCCTTACCGGCGGCCGGACTAAGTAATCGGCTCGGGTTCGCTTTTGGGAGCTTCTGTTCCCTGAACGCTTTCCGTAGAGTTCCGGAGGACGGGAATGAAAATGGCGGTCTCCTAGTCTCCAGCCCGGAGGAGCCGAGAGCCTGGGACCCCACTCCTCAGTGCGCCCCCAGAGGACAGCACCCAATCACTTCCGTATCCCCAGCCTCCAGCCACGCTCCGAGCTCACCCAGCTGGCAACCAGTTCAAGGTAACCCCGAGCTGAGAGTTCAGTCCTCGGCTCTGTCTCTGCAGCCGGCTTCTCCGTTCTAATACCTGCGAGCTCTCCGACACTCTGACACCCCCGATCCTTCTGTGACCCTGCGGGGCCTGGGGCCCCGCTGACCCTGCGTGGGCTTCACCCTGGTTTAGCCTCTGGAGCAATGCCCCTCAGTGGAACAGACTTTTAAAAGTCCTGATTTTGTGCTCCGTTGTTCTGCCGCTTGCCGGGAGCCGGCCCCTCCCCCCGCGGTCTATCTTCCCCTCGTTTTAGATTCACTTCTCCGCCAGTCCTACCTTTCAGAAAGTGGTTGATTTTCTGTTTCTAGAGTTGCTGTTCTTCTTCTCTTCGCTCTCCCGTTGGATTTGTAGGTGTTTGCAATGTTTAGATAAGCTATCGAGCTGATCTCCTGCTACCTGATGTAGTCTCAGGCTGCTACTTCTCCGCCATCTTGACTCCTCCTCCATATTGCATCAATCTTACTGTAATTATTATTATATTTTCCGTGTTGACCAAAATGAGTTGTACAATTGTTGATTTTTTGTTCTGTAATGGACTATCCCCTCATTCCTCTTTTTTGGAATCATTTTAATTTTGTTAGGCAGTTGTCTTGTTGGTTTCTCTTTTTCTTTTTTCTAACCTCAATGAACACTCAATTGAGGACCCTCCAGGTAACCTAGGTTACTAGGTAACATGGTATCCAGTTCTCTGCAGGACTAGTTTAAATCAGAGGTAGATTTTAGGGTATCTTGAAGAGCGAGGGGATATCACTTTGGTCCTTCCCACTCCATTGCTCAATGGCATTGTTATCATTTAGGAATTTGTTACAAATGTAGAATCTCAGGACCCCACCCCAGATCTGTTGAATCAGAATCAATAGTGATTTATAAGCATATTATTGTTTTAGAAACACTGCTTTAGATCATTATCCATGATATTCTGCCTTCTAAGTGAGCTTTGGTAAGTAGTAACAGTGTATACAGAGTATTTTTTTTTTTTCTTGACAAATACTTGAAGTGAAGCTATGCCGTGCAAAATTTAAATTCACGTGGTGGGACAGGGGTGTATTTTCTTGCGAAAGTTGAGGAGTGAAATTATAACCAATCAGAAATACTAGAAACACGTTCTCAAATAATGAAATAGAACTACTCTGAATGTCAAAATTGGTCTGGGAAAATATGCCAGATATTTTGATAATTAGAGATTTCACCCAAGTGGATTAATCTGGACAGTTTCAATAAGCTGATATATCTGTCCAAGTGTATCCTGAGTCTCTAGGAATTAGATCTTTGTGATTTATGAGCACATTAAAGTTTGAGGGGGAGAGAGAACACAGAGGAGAGTAAAGTTTTATATAATTTCCTATAAAAGTCCTGCAAATAAGGAGTTGTAATCAAGTTGTAGTTAAGGGGCTGGGACCTTTGACCTCAACGCATTTGATTGCAGTTCTAAATCCCATTATGGGGGTGCTTGGGTGGCTCAGTCAATTAAGCATCTGCTTTCAGCTCAGGGCATGATCTCAGGGTCCTGGGATCCAGACCCGCACTGGGCTCCCTGCTCAATGGGGAGTCTGCTTCTCTCTCTCCCTCTCTCTCTATGTGTTCTCTCTCTCTTTTTTTCTCTAGTTCTCCCTCTCTCTAAAATAAATAAATAGAATCTTTAAAAAAACCACCACCCTATTATGAATAAGTCCTATTGACTCCCTACAAAATCATGGGATCTTTACTAAAAGAAGTAAAAGTGGAAAACAAAATTGCTGAGTGTCAATCAATTAAAAACCTAACAAACTCCAGGGCTGTCTTTGTTCACTATATTCTGACTGTGGTGATTAAAAATCTGCTTGTGTCACCAGTTTCATCTTTTGAAGAGAGTAGTATAGTGAGTCTGAATCCAAGGCATTTCCTACTTGTGTAATCAAGATGAAGATATTAAATTCTCAACTCAGCAAAAGGGAATTAAATTATCTATTTTGCTGAGTCTTGGTGAAGGTTGAAGAAAATGTACATAAGGCACATAATAGGTTCTAATTACTGGTTATAAGAACTTATTTTTTCTGTGAACAGTTCCAGATCTACCATAGATTACCTAAATCTCATGAAGATGACCAAACTCATGTTTACAGTGGTTTCACATTCCAATAAATCTCAAACAAATATACAAATGAAAAGGATTGAATTCAAAAATTTAAAACACTGTTCAGTTTGTAACTGAGTTGCTTAGTAATAAATTAATGTGGAAGGTTAGTTTAAATCCTAAGGGGGAAACATATTCAAAATCAAATAAGCACCTTCTATCTATTTCAGCATCAATTTCAACATCAGGATGAACACAAGCATATTAGAATCCCCCGATGGTAAAATGGAAACTCATTTCCTCAACTTGTCCTTTTAATTCTAGCTTAGCAAAAAAACCCAGTCACATGTATTTACAGATTCATACAGTATAGCCTTCAGAATCAAACACCTCATACCTGGCAGCAGCTATTCTGTTCTTCAGCATTCTTAAATTTTAGAGTTTCTAAGAATACACACAAACCACAGGAGATATTTGGAACCATATCATGTCCTAGGAAGTGGTATGAAAAAACTATGGGTTCCCAAGTCTTTTCATTCCTTTCTTTCTCAAGGGGAAAGATGTTCATCATAAGCTCAAGGTATTTTTCTACCATATTATTTAAAAATTATCTGTTGTTTTATATGTCAAACACAAAGCACATTATACTTATCTAACTATGTCTATGTATCTTAAAGAATAATACTAAAGCAAACACTTACAGAACTTGATAGAACTATGTGTCTTTGGCAGTGGGAGCTCCATAACTGATTATTGACTACATGCATAACTGATTGCCTCTCATTGAATGTCTGTGCTGGCCAGTGGGCATATGTTTAGTTCTACCAGGCACTAGCAAACACTGTTCTTCTCTCAACAGCAGCTTATGAGAGTCCTCATTTCTTCATATACTTGGCAACACTTAATATGTCAAAATTTTAACCTTTGCCAATTTGGTGGACATGAAATATTCCTTTGTGATTTTAATTTGCTTTTTCCTAATGACAGATAAGCCTGAGAATTTTTCACATATTTGTAGGCCACCGTTATTTCTTCTTTGTAAATGTCATACTATTGTAATTTAAAAAATGTATTTAGATGCAATTCTACCCCTTTTATTTTGTGCCCTTTATTCTTTCCATTTTTCTCTTTTTCCCCACCCCTTTGTTGTCTTTTTTGGAAATTGATTGACATGTTTTCCTTCTTGTTCCATTTTTCCTAGAACTAGTTTTGCATTGTACTAGTTTTCCTTATACTATTTCAATATTTTTATTCTTGGTTTTACATTTACAAGTGGTTAACCTATAGATTTTAATATACAAATTTAACTTAAAGTATCTTTACCCTCTTCCCATCTCATACAGAAATCTTAGATTGCCTTAACTACCAAAGTGTAGTTGTCACTTTTTTTAAAGTTTTTATTTTAATTCCAGTACAGAGAGCCCTATGCGGGACTCGATCCCAGGACCCTGAGATCATGACCTGAGCAGAAGGCAGCGGCTTAACCCACTGAGCCACCCAGTCGCCCCCTGTACAGTTAACATACAGTGTAATATTAGTGTCAGGTGTATAATATAGTGATTCAACAATTCCATACATCACCTGGAACTCATCATGGACATGTGCACTCCTTAATCCCCATCACCTATTCCCTCCACCCCCTACCTCCCTTCTGGTAACCATTAGTGTGTTTCTATAGTTAAGAATCTGTTTCTTTCTTTCTTTTTTTTTTTTTTTTAGATTTTATTTATTTGAGAGAGAGAGAGAGAATAAAAGAGAGAGAGCATGAGAGGGAGGAGGGTCAGAGCAGGGAGTGATGTGGGACTCAGTTCTGGGACTCCAGGATCATGACCTGAGTTGAAGGTAGTCGCTTAACCAACTGAGCCACCCAGACACCCCAAGAATCTTTTTCTTTGTTTGTCCCTCTCTCTCTTTTTTTCCCTTTGCTCTTTTTTAAAAAAAATTTAAAAATTCCACATATGAGTGAAATCATATGGTATTTGTCTTTTTTTATTTATTAGCATATAATGTATTATTTGCCCCAGGGGTACAGGTCTGTGATTCATCAGTCTTACACAATTCACAGCACTCACCATAGCACATACCCTCCTCAATGTCCATCACTCAGCCACCTTATCCCTACCTATCCCCCCAGCAACCCTCAGTTTGTTTCCTGAGATTAAGAGTCTTTTATGGTTTCTCTCCTTCCCAAAATGGATCCCATTTTGTCTTTTTCTGACTGACTTATTTCACTTAGCATAATACTCTCTAGCTTCATCCATGTCACTGAAGATTTCATTATTTTTTATGCCACATAATTTTCCATTATAGATATACCACCTCTTCTTTATCCATTCATCAATTGATGGACACTTGGGCTGCTTCCATATCTTGGCTGTTGTAAATACTGCTGCTATAAACATAGAGGTGCATGTGTCCCTCTGAATTGGTGTTTTTGTATTCTTTGGGTAAATTCCCAGTAATACAATTACTGCATCATAGGATAATTCTAATTTTAACTTTTTGAGGAAACTTCATACTGTTTTCCACAGCGACTGCACCAGTTTGCATTCCCACCTATAGTGCATGAGTGTTCCTTTTTCTCCATATCCTCGCAGATGCCTGGTTTTTTGTGTGTAGTTCATTTTAGCCATTGTGACAGCTGTGAGGTGATATCTCCTTGTAGTTTTTATCTGCATGTCCCTGATCATAAGTGGTGATGAGCATCTTTTCATGTGTCTGTTGGCCATCTGTATGTCTGCTTTAGAGCAATGTTCATTTCTTCTGCTTGTTTTTTTTTAATTTTTTAAAAAATTTATTTATTTGACAGATCACAAGTAGACAGAGAGGCAGGCAGAGAGAGGGAAGCAGGCTCGCTGCTGAGCAGAGAGCCCGATGTGGGACTCGATCCCAGGACCCTGAGATCATGACCTGAGCCGAAGGCAGCAGCTTAACCCACTGAGCCACCCAGGCGCCCCTCTTCTGCTTGTTTTTTAATTGGATTATGTTTTTTGGGTGTTGAGATTTTTAAGTTCTATATATATTTTGGTTACTGACCCTTTATTTGTAAATATCATTCTCATTCTGTGAGTTGCCTTTTAGTGTTGCTGATTGTTTCCTTCGAAGTGCAGAAGGTTTTTATTTTGATGTAATCCCAGTAGTTTATTTTTGCTTCTGTTTCTTTTAAATCAGGAGACATATCTAGAAAAAGTTGTTATGGCCGATGTCAAAGAGTTCATCCCATTGGATAATCTTTCCTGCTTTGTTGAACATTAATTGAGCATGTGGTTATGAGTTTATTCCTGTGTTTGCTATTCTGTTACATTGATTTATGTGTTTATTTTTGTGTCAGTATCATTCTGGGTTTTTGTTTCTTTGTTTTGTTTTTCAAATTTTATTTATTTATTTGAGAGGGAGAGAGAACACAGAGGAGAGTAAGGAGAAGTAGACTCCCTGCTGAGCATGCAGCCCAACTGAAGCTTGATCCTAGGACCCTGAATTGATGATCTGAGTTGAAGGCAGATGCTTAATTGACTGAACCACTCAGGCGTCCCTACTGTTCTGATTGTATAGGCTCATAATGTAACTTGAAGTCTGGAACTGTGATGTTTCCAACTTTTCTTTTCTTTTTCAAGGTCAGGATCTTTTGTGGTTCCATATGAATTACAAATTTGTTCTAGTTCTGTGAAAAATGCTATGTTTTTTTTTTTTAATATTTTATTTATTTGACAGAGAGAAATCACAAGTAGGCAGAGAGGCAGGCAGAGAGAGAGGAGGAAGCAGGCTCCCTGCGGAGCAAGAGCCCGATGTGGGGCCCGATCCCAGGACCCTGGGATCATGACCTGAGCTGAAGGCAGAGGCTTTAACCCACTGAGCCACCCAGGTGCCCCTGCTATGGTATTTTGATAGTGGTTGCATTAAATGTGGCTTTGGGTAGTATAGACATTTTAATAATATTTGTTCTTATAATCCATTAGCATGGAATTTCTTTCCATTTCTGTGTCATCTTCAATTTCTTTTATCATTGTTTTATAGTTTCCAGACTATAGGTCTTTCACCTCTTTGATTAGGCTTACTCCTAGGTATCTTGCTATTTTTGGTACAATTGCAAATAGTTTGTTTTCTTAATCCCTTTTCTGCTATTTCATTATTGGTTTATAGAAATGCAACAGATTTCTGTACCTTGTTTGTATCTTGTGACTTGACTGAGTTAATGTAACAGTTCTATCAGTTTTTTGGTGGAGTCTCTTGGGTTTTCTATATATAGTATCATGTCATCTGCAAATAGTGTAAGTTTTACTTCTTTCTTACTGATTTGGATGCCTTTTATTTCTTTTTGTTGTCTGATTGCTCTGACTCCATTACTATGTTGAAGAAGTGGTGAGAGTGGACATCCTTGTTTTCTTCCTGATCTTAGGGGAAAAAGCTCTCAGTTTTTCCTCATTGAATTTGATGTTAGCGGTGGATTTTTCATGCATGGCCTGTGAGGTATGTTCCTTCTAAACCTACTTTGTTGAGGCTTTTTTATCATGAATGGATACTGACCTTTGTCAAATCCTTTTTTTCTCTATTGAGATGTTCATATGGTTCTTATCCTTCTCTTATTGATGAAATGTATCATGTTGATTGATTTGCAAATACTGAACCATTTTTGCAACCCAGGAGTAAATCCTACTTGATTATGGTGAATGACTTTAAAAAATATATTGTTGAATTCAGTTTGCTAGTATTTTGTTGAGGATTTTTATATCTATATTCAACAGGGATATTGGCCAGTATTTCTCTATTTTTTTAGTGGTGTCTTTATCCTGTTTTGGTATTAGGATAATCCTGGCCTCATAGAATGAATTTGGAAGTTTTCCTTTCTTTTCTATTTTTTTGGAATATTTGAGAAGACTAGATGTTATCTCTTCTTTAAATGTTTGATAGAATTCCCCTGTGAAGCCATCTAGTCCTGGAATTCTGTTCACTGGGAATTTTTTGATTTCTGATTCAATTTCATGCTGTTTATCAGTCTATTCAAATTTTTTATTTCCGCCTGTTTCAGTTTTGGTAGTTCATATGTTTCTAGGAATTTATGTTTCTTTTAGGTTGTCTAATTTATTGCCATATAGTTTTTCATAATATTCTCTTACAATTATTTGTATTTCTTTGGTATTGGTTATTATTTCTCCTCTCTCGTTTGTGATTTTTTTTTGAGTCTTTTCTCCTTTTTTTTTTTATACATTTAGTGAGAGGTTTATCATTTTTGTTGATGCCTTTTTCACAGGATCAGCTCCTGGTTTCACCGATTTGTTACATTTTGTTTGTTTTGGGGAGGTGGGGAGAGGGAGAGAGACTATCTTAAGCAGGCTCCATGATCAGTGTGGACCCTGGTGCTGGACTCAATCTCATAATCCTGAGGTAATGAACTGAGCCAAAATCAAGAGTCAGGTGCTTAAAAGATTGAGCCACCCAGGTGCCGCTATTTCTGCTCTAATCAATATTATTTCCTTCCTTTTAGTGGTTTTAGGTTTTGTGTCTTGTTCTTTTTCTACTTCCTTAGTATAAGGTCAAGTTGTTTATTTGAGATTTTTCTAGCTTCTTGAGATAGGGCTGTATTATTATAGTTCCCTCTCAGAAGAGCTTTTGCTGCATTCCCGAGGGTTTGGACTACTGTGTTTTTCATTTTCATTTGTTTACATGTACTTTTAAATTTCTTCTTTGATTTCTTGATTCACCCTCTGATTGTTTAACAGTGTATTATTCAAGCCTCCATGTATTTTTGATATTTCCAGATTTTTTCTTTTGCTGATCTTCTACTTTCATAGCGTTGTGGTTAGAAAACATGCATGGTATGACTTTGATCTTCTTGAATTTGTTGAGGCTGGTTTTATGGGAGAGCAAAGGTGGCGAGGTGAGAGCAAATCTCAGCAGCTACATGGGCTCAGAGCTCGGATGGAGGACAAGTGGGAATGGCAGAAACCAGCCTCGCGCCTCAGCTGGTCAGGAGATGGGGGACCAGACACTGACCCCCACCCCTGGCAGCACCCACAGCAAATAGGTCTGTGTCAAAGAGTCTGTGTTTTGGGGCAGAGAAGGGGACCTTTGGGGGCTTAAATAAATGGGCAGGAGGCGAGGAGTGCAGCGAGAACAGAGGGGGACTGTCCGGCCAGCAGACCCCGCCTCGGGGGCTCCAAAGCAGGGCTGAACCCACACTCTGGCTTAGGGAGACTCCTGTGGGAAGGGAGGGAAGGTCTCACATATGCACTTGAAAAGAATGTGTATTCTGCTGTTTTAGGATGGAATTTTTTTTTAAAGATTTAATTTATTTATTTGACAGAGAGAGTACAAGCAGGGGGAGTGACAGGTAGAGGGAGAGGGAGAAGTAGATTCCCCACTGAGCAGGGAGCTTGACATGTGGCTCAGTCCCAGGACCAAGATCATGACCAGAGCCAAAGGCAACACTTAACTGACTGAGCCACCCAGGTGCCCGGGGTGGGATGATGTATATATCTGTAAAATTAACATACTCTGGTATGTCATTCAAAGTTATTGTTTCCTTGTTGATTTTCTGTTTAGATGATCTGTTCACTGATGTAAGCGGGGTGTTCAAGTCCCTGAGTACAATTGTATTATTACTGATTACTTCCCTTATTTTTGTCACTAAATATATTATATTTTGGGGTGCTCCTGTGTTGGGTGCATAAATAGTTATAATTGTTATATATTTTGGGTTCTTTATTATTATGTATTATGTATTATTATGTATTGTTACAGTCTTTGTTTTAAAGTCTGTGTTATCTGATGTAACAATTGCTGCTCCAGTTTTCTTTTGACATCCATTTGCATGATAGATATTTTTCCAACCCCTCACTTTCAATCTGCAGGTGTCTTTGGGTCTAAAATGAGTCTGTAATATATTGTAGGCAATATATTGATGGAACTTCTTTTTTATCGATTCTGCTATGCTATGTCTTTAGATTGGAGCATTTAGTTCATTTACATTCAGAGTAATTATTGATAGGTCTGTGTTTATTGCCATTTTATTACTTGTGCTGTGGTTGTTTCTGAAGATGTTTTCTGATCCTTTCTTGTCTTATTGTCTTTCATGTTTTGCTGATTTTCTTTAGTGATATATTTGGATTTCTTTCTTATTCTTTGCATGTTTATTAGTGGTTTTTGATATATGCTTACCATTGGGTTTGTATTTAATATCTTCTAATATAGCAGTCTCTATTAAGTTGATGGTCGCTTAAGTTTGAATCCATTCTTTTCTCTTCTCCTCCTCACATTTTAGGTATATGTTATTATATTTTATATCCTTTTATTGGTGAGCTCCTTGACTCATTTTTTTAAATAGAAAAATTCATTTTTATTGCTTTTGTGTTTCCTACTTTTATAGTGTCACTTTTGGTCTGTCCTTTCCACTCAAAGAGTCTCCTTTAATACTTCTTGCAGGGCTGGTTTAGTGGTCATGAACTCCTTTAGTGTTTGTTTGTCTGGGAAGCTCTTTATCTCTTTTTCTATTCTGAATGATAGCCTTGCCAGATAGAGTATTTCTTGGCTGCAGACTTTTCCCCCATTCAGCTTGTTGAATATATCGTGCCACTCCTTTCTGGCTTGCCAAGTTTCTGTTGAGAAATTTCCTATTAGCCTTGTGGGTTTTCTCTTGTGATTTACTGACTTCTTTTGTCTTGCTGTTTAAAAATTTTTTTCTTTATCACTATGTTTTGCTAACTTAATTACAATATGTCTTGGCATAGACCTGCTTTTGTTGATTTTGATGGGAGTTTTCTGTGCCTCCTGGAACTGGATATCCTTTTCCTTCCCAGATTAGGCAAGTTTTCAGTTATTATTTCTTGAAATAAATTTTCTATCCCCTTTTGTCTCTCTTCTTTTGGGACTCCTGTAATATGAATCTTACTATATTTGATGGAGTCATTGAGTCCCCTAAGGCTATTCTTATTCTGTATATTTCTTTCTTCTGCTTTTGGTTCACCTTGATTACTTTCCATTACTCTATCTCCTGTGTCACTTCTTCATTCCTCTGCTTCTTTGATCCTGCTATTTATACTTTCAAGTACGTTTCTCATTTCATTTATTCAGCTCTCTATCTCTGCTACATTATTCCTTAACTTTGTGTTAAGGGTCTCACTCATGTCTTCCACTCTTTTCTCAAGTCCAGTGAGTATCCTTATGATTATTGCTTTAAATTATGTCAGGCATGTTACTTCTATCTGTTTTGCTTAGATCTCTAGCTGTGGTTTGTCCTGTTCTTTCATTTGGGATGAATTTTTCTGTCTCATCTTGTCTGCCTCTCTGTTTTTATGTATTGAGAAAGTCAGCTATGTCTTCTGTTCTTGAAAGTAGTGACTTTATGGAAAAGAAGTCCTGTAGTGCCCTGCAATGCAGTGTCTCCTTTTCACCAGAACTTGACACTCCAGGAGAATATCCTATGTCTGTTGCTGATGGCTGCTATTGTATCTGATTCACTTTTGCTTTCAGCATAATTGTTTGCACTGACTGCCTATTGTGGGCTCTACTTGCTCTCTGTGGTGTTAGTAGGACTCAGGGAGGCCAGCTCTGAGGCAGTGTGCCCACCTGTGAACTTGGGAACAGGACAGTGGTGTTAGCAAAATATGCCAGATTCCCCGATAGTGTGGCTGCTGTGTGCTATGGCCAGGGATGCATGGCACGTGACCTTGCCTGGGTATAGCTGGGCCTGGCACACTACAGTAGCTGGGGGTTTGCCTGGCTGGGCTCTGCAGGGTGTCTCAGCAGGGCTCACTCAGGCAGTTGTGCCGTGGGGCAGCTGGGTGGGATGCACAGCTTTAATAAAACTTGTGCTAAGCCCAGGGGGCTGATGCTAGCAGGCTTGGAATGTGGGAGTCTTCATGAGAACTCATGGGTGAGGCACACTGCTAGCAGGTTAAGTAGCAAGTGTGTATGTATGTGGCCCTGCCTCCTGTAGGTGGCTCTGTGTTTATGCTGGAGGGTGGTGGAGGAAAATGGCATCTGCCAGCTCCCTCATTTTTAGAGAAGTCCCTCAACACACTCCAAAAGCGGTATGAACAGATCTGTCTCCCATTTGCCCCTGTCTCCCATTTGTATAAACTGCTGTTTTTATGTTGCTTCTTTCTCTATGTAGGCAGCTGTCTTTTTAAGGGGAGCAACCCGGTTATCACTCTCCCTTCCCACTTGGCCACTGCTGTTTCAGGAGACCTTTAAAGCTCCAGGCTACATGTCCCACTAGTTTTACAAACTCATGGAATTCAATCCATCTGGTTTTCAAAATCAAACATTAAGGGGATTAGTCGTCCCACGTTTCCTGCCCTCTTCATGCATTCAGTTCCCTCCCTCCCATGGGCAGCCTCCCCCTGCCTTTCTGATTAACTTTCAGATGAAATTTCTGCTCTGTATTTAGTTTTGGAGTTTGTTCTGCCCATCTTAGTTCACTCTCCAGTTTATTGACTTGGATGTGGATGATATCTACCTAAATGTGGGATGGGATGAACTTAGGGTCTTCCTACACTGACATCTCCCCCAGTACTTTTCCTCTCTCTTTCTATCTTTTTTTAACCTCATAAATCACACACAATTATTTTGTTTTGTACTAATTGTTTAGGTTTATCTACATGCTCCTTCCTTTCTTTTTTTATTGTCATTGTATCTAACATTTCAGACCTATAGGATGATTTTCCTTCTTGAACTACATCCTTTAGACATACCATTATTATGGGTCAGTGTACAGAAAACTTCAACTTATAGTATATTTATTTTTTCCTCCTCAACCATACATTCTCAGCATTTTGATGTTATCATTCCTACTTTCTGGCTGCTGCAGTTGTTGTTGAAAACTCAGATGTTTTTCCAGTTGTCTTTCCTTTTTTGTTTAAAGATTTTATTTATTTATTTGACAGACAGAGATCACAAGCAGGCAAAGAGTCAGGCAGAGAGAGAGGAAGGGAAGCAGGCTCCCTGTCGAGCAGAGAGCCCAATGCGGGGCTTGATCCCAGGACTCTGGAATCATGACCTGAGCCGAAGGCAAAGGCTTTAACCCACTGAGCCACCCAGGCACCCCGTTATCTTTCCTTTGTAAGTAATCTTCCACTGTCTCTGTCTACTTCTAAGGACTACTTTTTGTTATTGTGGTAAGTGTGGTTTTGTTTTCATTTATTCTGCTTGTTGGGCTTCGTAAATATGAAAATCAATGTTTTTCAGCATTCTGAAAAAAAAAAATCTCTGCCATTATCTCTTTAAATGCTTTTTGTCTTCCCTTCTTTCACTCAATTTCATTCTTTGCCTTTTTTTTTATACTTGCCATCTCTGTCTCTCATTGATGCATCCCAGGTCATTTTTTATCCCCTGATTTCTCTTAGATTATTATTTCACTTTTTATTGAGTTACCAATTTTAGTTGTTATATTTTTCATTTTTAGAATGCTTACTTGTTTTTTCCCAAATAAGCTTAGTCAATTTTGATAAATTTTGGGTCCTTTTAATCTATTTTTCTATACATGTAGAAATAAAAGCTCATTCTTATTCTATGTTCTGTATATTTTTATAGTTTTGCTGTCTTTAAGTTTTTTGAGTCTGAATATGAAGATTGTTTTTCCTTATGACTCCCTGATTGCTTTTTTTCTTATGTTTAATGACCTTTCTGATTTTGAGCTCATTTTCTTGATATTTTATTTTATTTTATTTTATTATTTTTTTTTTTTTAAAGATTTTATTTATTTATTTGACAGAGAGAGATACAAGTAGGCAGAGAGGCAGGCAGAGAGAGTGAGAGGGAAGCAGGCGCCCTGCCGAGCAGAGAGCCCGATGCGGGACTCGATCCCAGGACCCCGAGATCATGACCTGAGCCGAAGGCAGCAGCCCAAACCACTGAGCCACCCAGGCGCCCCCTCTTGATATTTTATTGAAAGAATCCTTTGAAACATGTGTTTAAATTGTTTTCTTTTAAAAATGATTAATATTTGCTTTTACCTGGTGCTTCGGAGCACTACCAACCTGAGATCACTTCATTCTAAATTTTTGCCTTTCATTTTTTTGAGGGGTGGGGGTGTTCTGGAGCCCAAGGTCACCCAGGGCCAAGGTCGTGACAGACAGTTGGTCTCATAGTATCTTTTTATCTTTCTATTTTTTTCTATCTACAGGGAAATCTTTTTATCCTGGTTTATAATCTAAGGTTTTTTGAGGAGTAATTTCAACTCTGACATTCTTTCATTCTCTGGCTCTAGTATTTGACTTCCAACTTCAGTCCTGCAGTTGTAATGTAACTCATTAAAACCACGCTCTAGATTGTCAGGAATTGCTATGCTATCCTCAAGGTAAATATAGGCTCCAGATGTAATATAACAGTAAAATAAACATTTCTTGTTATTTTTTAAAAAATATTTTATTTATTTGACAGAGAGAAATCACAACTAGGCAGAGAGGCAGGCAGAGAGAGAGGAGGAAGCTGGCTCCCTGCTAAGCAGAGAACCTGATGCAGGGCTCGATCCCAGAACCCTGGGATCATGACCTGAGCTGAAGGCAGAGGCTTTAACCCACTGAGCCACCCAGGCACCCCCATTTCTTGTTATTTTTGACCAGAAAGAAATTCTGTTAATTTCCCATGAGTTCAACTATGCATTTAAAATATCTTATTTTTTGTTTTTAGAATTTATTATAGTATTATGCTGTGATTTGTTATTATAAACATTTCTTAGAAACAGAGGTCCTATTTTATCTTTAATAAATAGATTTCAACCCTCAGAGGGACTTATATTGGAATGTAAACTACTCCATCTAGCTCCCTCCTTCTCATCAGTCTTTTTGTTATCTACTCTGTTATACTTAAATTCCTACAAACAAAAGAATAATTCTTTTTTTAAAAATATTTTTGTTTATTTATTTGAGAGAGAGAGATCACAAGTAGGCAGAGAGGCAGAGAGGCAAAGAGAGAGGGGGAATCAGGCTCCCCGCTGAGCAGAGAGCTCGATGCGGAGCTCGATCCCAGGACTCTGGGATCATGAGCTGAGCTGAAGGAAGGGGCTTAACCAACTGAGCCACCCAGGTGCCCCTAAAAGAATAATTCTTATGGTTTTAATTTCTCTTAGAGGTTTAAGAGACTTTGTCTAATGACTAGCAAATAAATGACCTGTGTTTTGCTGGGTAACCTTCTTCAGTATTCCCTAATCTGAAAGTTGAGTGGCTTTTAGAGGCCGTGCCCACTTCAGAGTGGCCAGCATTATCTTTGGGATCCCTCCATTTTCTCTTATGAAATGTGAAGAAAATACCACATTTAAAAACATCTTCCAAAATGGAGGCTCCTGGCTCCATGAGAAGATTTTTGGGAATCTGTGTGTGTTTCCTGGGCTATCGTAACTTTCTACAGGTGATTCTGTGACTTGAAAACCCTCCTGTGGTTTATATGTGTTTGGAAAAGCTCTAAAATTTAATAATGTAAAGATACTGACTTGTGAAAAATCCCAGAATGATGCGTTTGGTGCCTTCTGGTTCTGAATGCGTGCAAGGGTATTGACGTTTTTCTCTTTAAACTACTTTTTATACAAGAAACAGGAGCACTGTGAGGAAGAAGGCTCACTACTATTTCACAGAAGGTGCTAGTGACATGACTGACTTCTGCTGGGGAAATACAAGTGTTAATAGTCAAACCTGGCAGAAAAAGATTTTCAGTTTATTTCACATGTTTTAATGTGTAATTGTAATTTTATAAGTATGTGCTACCAATGATTTTCTCTTCACAGTTACCTACTTTTAAACAAACCTTTCATTTTACCTTTAATGATGTGCTTATATATACTTCTAGTAGGGTCACAAAGCTGTTTAAAACTCTGAAAATTCTTTGCTACTCAGTAAATAGCCTTTAACCACATTTGGGGTAGGTATTGGGGGTGTAATATGCCAGATTACCTTTTTATAAACATTTTCTAGAATTCCACACTAATACAAGTAATGTAGAAATATTTCTTAGAGTTAATATCCAAAGTGAAAGACTTTCTTCCATATTTCATCTGTGGTTAATCAAGAATTTAATTATTATACTGTGGGAGAAATTAACAACATTGTTAAAAGGAAAAAAATCAGGATGAAATGTGGAAAGAAGATGATAATTGAAGGATTAGACAACGACTTCTAAAAAGAAGCTCTAAGTGTAATAATATTGTGTAAATTATCAGAAGTAAGCTTGGTACCAGTTAAATTATGGGATTTGAGAAAATATGTGGGGCAAAGGAGTCTGAAAAGTGGTTTGGAATAGATAACACACAGGTTGTTACAAAATTTTGAAATTTTGACCTGAGGGCTTAATAAATAATTTACATTTTACATCAAGTATTTAGAATGTGTCACTCCAGACCCATTGTGATCAAGTGACTAAGAGCTTGAAGTAGTTTAAAGAAGCAGGTAGTACCTGTGAAAAGAGAAAAGATTTTGAGAGAGAATTGAGTTGAAACATTAAGGCAAAATGGACTTTAAATTTAATATATAAATATGTAGAAAACTAAGACTTGTAAAAAATCCCACAGGACTTCTTAAATAAAAGACTGCTGCTAATTTTGCAAAAAGGAGACCACTGTCCCCTCTCCCCCCCAGAGAAATCCAAAACAATAAACCAGTTTTTAATTCTGTTAGATATGATGAGAGGACACAATGGAGGTTGTGAATTCAATCAAGTTGCAAGAGAGTACCTGGAAAAAAATCAGAGAATATCTTAGTAATGAGAATCCTCAGGAATGTTTGTCTGAGACTATTTTACCTAGCAGCCTTCGCATTTGACATTCATCATGGAGAACATGCCATTTCAGTAGTCTGGCCAAGAAGGAAACAGTTAAAAAAATATTAAGTTGGCAAGCATAAATAGTGGTATCACATACGGACAGTGTGTTCCAGGCCAAGCACACTGTTTTGTGCTAAAGTATGGAATATATTGGTTAAAGTTAATTTTATAGTTATTAGTATTTTTGTAGCCATGAATGCATGTCTTGGAACATCTTGATATATATGTGTGTGTGTGTGTGTGTGTGTGTGTGTGTGTGTTTAATATATATATTAAAATATATAGGTCCTGTTTCATGTTTTATTATCACCTACATGTTGCACATAAATTTTTTAAGTACAGTATTATTCTTGAGGATGATTGTTTATTTTGAAAATGAAAACATCACCAGGTAATTCTAAAAGTAACAAGCAGTTGAGAGATATTACAAACTAATTCTCAAGATTTTTGTGGCGTTCTAACATAATTATAGAAGGAAAGTTAATCTTCAATCTTAAAAATTGAATGGCATAAAATACAAATTAACGTATATAAGTTAGATTGTATTTGAGAGAGCAGTATGAGACAGAATGAATTTAACTTTAAAAGAGAGAGTTATAATTTGTTTAAAATATTTAAAAACCATTATTCTATGTCCTAAAACTGTTTTTGCAGTACAGACACACTGTCTTCCACATTTCATCTTAAATTTATTCTTTATGTATTTTGAGATTTAATATAAGAGACTTCTCTTTGCTTCCCTTGTCAAATAGTGGTTAAACATATATTTGAAACTTAAAAAGCTAAACTACAATAAGCATTTTCCTTGTGGTATCATGAGCATACCATATAACAATAACCAAGATGTTTGCTTTTCCCTGACTTCTTATAGAGTGAGAGGGAGAAGACAAGACCAAGAATCCAAAATCCATTAACCTTTTACTCATTTATCAAGATTACCTCAAATTCCTCTTATCTGAGACCATTATTTTCAAAACCCATTTTGTGCAAAATAATTGTCATCGAGGGTTATAAAGTAGATACGCAATTCATCAATGCCTTTAGGTATCAGTTTAACCTTTGGATCATGCTGAATGACCAGAGAGGGAATCACCAGTTATTCTGAATTATCTTCCTTAGTTGTTCTTTTTACTGTTGACTGATATTGAAAGATTGTTTTTAAAAAAAATCCACATTAAACACTCTGATGTAATTGTTGAATAGATGCTGTTGAAGCTGACCATCACATTATACTGGGCTTCTTTTGAGGGACTCCTGGAAGAAATTTTCACAAGTTTGCTTGTTTCATAGACATTATGAATGTTAGAACTACTGTGTTTTCTTTGTTACTTTGTGTATTAGTTTGCCAGTCCTGCCATAATCAAATACCATAGATTGGGTAGCTTGTAGAACAGAAATTAGGTTTTCACAATTCTGGAGCCTGGAAATCAAAGATCAAGATGCTGGCAGAGTTGGTTTATCTTGAGTCCTCTGTCCTTGTTTTATACATGGCTGCTTCTTGGTTGTCCTCACATGGCCTGGCCTTTTCTCTGTGCACATGTGTCCTGGCATCTCTTCCTCTTCTTATAAGACTACAAGTTCTATTGGATTAGGATTTCACCCTTATGACCTCATTTAACCTCAAGACCTTACTTCCAAATGTAGTTTCCTAATTAGTGATTAGGGCTTCAATATATGAATTGTGGGGGAGCACAATTCTGTCCATAACATTTTGTAACTAGGGATTTGAGAGCCAAATCTGTGTGCCACATCAAGTAATATCAGAAAATACTTGACAATATTTTTCTATCTATATTTTACCTTTAACCTGATTTTCTTGTTTTTGTTTTTCATATGTACTGTATTTTTCATAAGGTACCTTGAATCTTTTTTATAAGACAGAGGACACATAAGCAAACAAATAAATTCTCTTCTATAGTAGATTTGTATGTCTGTTTGCTCACTGGAAGTGCCAAAAAGTGCTGGAGGGGGTCCAATGGTCATACTCCTCTGAGTATTGTCAAGCAGGCAAGTACTTGGGCTGCAAAGCAAACCAAAAGTTTATTTGGGGTCTTCAGGAATTCCAACACAGGAGACACAGACTCAGGAGGAAACTAAAATATGTTCTAAGGTGGGAGGACAATGACAGAGCAATAAAGGCAAAACTGCAGGCTTATATAAGTTGTTTTGCAAGAACTCTGACTGGTGTGGGTAAAAATAATTAATGTTGGTCTATTTAGGATAGGTTACTATACCAGGTGCTAAGTTGCATTTCTGTGATGTGAGCCTCATTCTAAGAACTGCAACAGAATGTAGCCATTTGTGGTTGGCACAACCTAAAATTCATGTTCCGTTCAGGTGTGGTCATGCATTTCTCCAATGGTCTCCTGGCTCCTGACATCTTAGGGCCCTTGACATTCCTGACTCCATTTTGGATGTTTCTGTTAATGGTACAATTAACCAATTTACATAGGTGTTTAGGTTTGTAATATATATTAAAATGGAATAGTTCTTTCTCCCTTTGATAACAGAACCTTAATGAAATTAAAATTTTATACACAGTGAAGTTGTTTTCCTACTTAAGTCGATTCTTCTTTCTTTTGTTCTAGAAAATCTTAAAGAAGAAGGAGCAACAGCCTATCAAACCAAAGCCAGGACCAAAGCCAGGACCTGGGTATATCTTTTTTTTTTTTTTTCCGGGTGTATCTTTTATATGATAGCAGAAAAGTATAAACTAATGTGCTTATTTTGGGTTTTATCTTGACTTAAGTATCTAGGTTTAAAGAAATGCACATGGTTGAAAGCTCAAGGTTTTACCATATCATTTTCAGTATTTCCATTTACTCTGACTAAGGCAAGGAGAAAGAAAAAATGAGTATATTAATGATCTTCAGTAGACCAGGCTGGAACTTACTATGTAGTAGCTGGGAAAAGTAGTATAACAATACTGTAATGTAATGCTTCAACTGTTTTTTGTGTTAGAAACAGGATACTACAATTCACTATGCTAAAAGCATGCCTTTCAATGAATCTGTGAGGGATTCTTTAGATTTCCGTGCTACTATATGTAGCAAATTTGTTGACAAATTTCTATGAAAAACTATTGATTTTGTGAGATAGATTATACAGTGAGATGGAGAGAAGGGATTGTGGAAAGGTAACCCCAAAGTTTCTTAGAAGGACAGGTTTCATACTTGTTTTTTCTTATTCACTGGTAATACATTCATTCATTAATCCACCAAATATTATTTTAGTACTGATAGTTTATTCAGTCAATAATGAATATCAAGCACCTGCTATTTTAGGTGCTAAGGACAGAGTGAACACAATAAAGTCTTTGTTATCGATGGCACTTAAAGCCTAGGAAGATTGCTATTCATCATGGAAGGAGGCAAAAATTAGAGTGTAAGTCCTACCAAGTGATGGCGACTTAATGAACACCTCAGTCTTTCCATGGAAGACTTAGAAGGCCAACACCTAAAGAGCGGTGATTATTCATAGGAGTAAGAGATTCACCTTAGTACTAAGGACAAAACAAATTGATTTGCCCTAACAAAAGCATGAAAACAAGCCTTCACAAGTTAAAAATGATAAACAAGTAACTCAACCACCACCTAGAATTAAAAAAAAATCGACATTCCTCTGAGAACAAAAACAGAATCCAGAATCTCTACAATATAAATATTTATATACAATAAATAAAATATTAGACATGAAGAAACAGGAAAATCTGGTTCACATCAAAGAAAAAGATATCTCAGATGTTTGAATTATCAGGTAAGAGCTTTAAAGCAGCTAGTATAAATGTTTAAGGACCTAGAGGAAAAGAAGTTCATAATAACAGAGAATGATAGTTTAGAAATAGAAACTATAAAAAATAATCAAATAAAAATTCTGGAACTGAGAAATACAGTATCTGATATGAAAATGTCATTGGATGGGTTGAACACATATTGGGAAAGAAAGTAGAAAAGGTCAGTAAACTTGTAGATCTATAGAGACTTGTCTGAGGCACAGTAAACCATAATTAGAATAAAAATGAACAAGGCCTGACTGACCTATCATTTAATATCAAGTGGACTACCATATATGAATTGGAGTCTCAAAAGGATAAGAGAAATAGAAAAGAGGCAGAAAAAAATAGTTGAAGATACAACAGCTGAAATTTTCCCAAATTTAATGAAAAACATCTTTATATATCTAAGATCATCATATCTAAGCAAGATAAATACAAGAAAAACTCCATGTAGGCAGAGCATAGTCAGAGTTGAGAATCAAAAGCAAAGAAAAAACTTTGGAAATAACCAGACGGGGAAATACACATTATTCAGAGGGTTATAATTCTCAGAATGATGGATGTCTTTGCATCAAAAATGGTGGAGGACAGAAGGTAATAAAATTATATCTTTAAAGGGCTGAAATAAAAAAATTATCAATTGACAATTCTATATCTAATGAAACTATCTCACGGCATTGAGGATAAAAAAACAATTTTCAGTTAAAGAAATGAGAATTTATTGCCAATGATCTGCACTTCATAAATGTTAAAGAAAGTTCTTCATGGGGCGCCTGGGTGGCTCAGTGGATTAAGCCGCTGCCTTCGGCTCAGGTCATGATCTCAGGGTCCTGGGATCGAGCCCCGCATCGGGCTCTCTGCTCCGCAGGGAGCCTGCTTCCTCCTCCCTCTCTGCATACTTGTGATCTCTCTCTCTGTCAAATAAATAAATAAAATCTTTAAAAAAAAAAAAAAAAAAAAAAAAAAGAAAGTTCTTCATGCTGAAAGGAAATGATATCTGATGAGAATTTCAATCTACAAGAAAAAATAAAGAAGATTGAAAATAGAAAATATGTACTGATCAGTACAAAAGAATATATTTTTAAAAAATTCTTTAAAATTGACCATTTAAGGCAAAATTATAACATTATTATGTTACTTATAAGTTAGGGAGATGCAAATATATGTGACAATAAAAGAAATAGAGTTATGTTCTTGCAAGTTACAATTTTATGTGTAGCAGTATTAATCCTAAATAGAGTGTGGTAAGTTAAGAATGCATATTACAATTTCCTGAGCAACCACTAATACAAAAAGGCAAATCTAAAAGTACATAAACTAAAATGGAATACCAAAAACTGTTCAGTTAACCCAAAAGAAGACAGGAAATTGGAACATATTGAGTGAATAAACAAGAAATAGAAAATGGTAGACTTTAGCCCAACTGTAACAACATTTATATTAAATATAAAGAATACTTAATACAGTATACTTAAAAACAAGAGCTTATCAGCCTAGATAAAAAAGCAATACCTAACTCTCTGTTCTCTGTAATAGATGAATTAATTGGAATTAAAAGGATAGTCAAAGATAAATAATGAAAAAAAGCTAGTAGAAGAATGCTAGAGTGGCCATATTAACATCAAGGCAGACTTTGTGCACTTTCTCAGCATCAAAGAGGGCAGAAACTTTCTAACTGTAAAAGGACCAATTAATTAGAATTAGCTGATAATCCTAAATGTGTATACCTTACTAATAGAGAGTCAACATAAATAAAGCAAAACTTGACAGGATTAAAGAACAAAATGGATGACAACCCCATAATTACGGCTGAAAAAATATCCCATACCTCTTTTAGTAATAGGAAAATTAGTAAAAAGAATGAAGACTGATATTGCAGATTTGAACAAGCCACCAAGTTAACTGGACCTAATTGACATTTATAGAAGACTACGGTCAACAACAGTAGAATATACATTTTTTCTCAGTGTACATGTAATATTCATTATAAAGATAAGAAAGCAAGGAAATAACAGAGAAACAATATGGCAAGTTAACAAAGCCAAAAATTGGTTCTTTGAAAAGATTAATAAAATTTGTAAGGTCATAACAAAACTGATTAGGAAAAAGAAGATACAACACAAAGTCTGGTATTAAAAATAAAGGAGATGTGAATAACTTCATGCCTGCCACATGCAACAACTAAGATGAAGTGGACAAATTTTTTGAAAAAAGATAACATACAAAACTGTCAGAAGAATAAATAGAAAATTGGATGATCCATGTCTATTAAAGATTGAATTTGTTATCAAAAACCTTTCCATAAAAAGACTTGGCTTATAGAAAGAAGGCTGTTTTTTATAACTATTTAATGGTGTTAAAACTGTGTAACTCTTTTTCCTATAAGTATTCCTTACCTGGTTAGTTGATTGGGAGGTCTTTTTTCCTCACAGGTGTCACTAAATTAAAATCTAGTCCAGCCCTTTCAATGATTAAAAAACTGTAGAGTCTGAAAATGAGTGTTTATTATAGTTATTTTACGGGAGCCAGCCAGCTAATCTGAATGCTAAACATTTTCCTGTATGGTCTACCATCTGTTGCCAGCATAAAGAGCTATGGCAAAGTTTTGCAAGGATATCCAGCTAATTTTTGTAGGATATCTTAAACATTTTAGCAAATAATGGATGAAGAGAAGTTTAGAGGTCTTTTGATTTAATCCTTTTAATTTCTACTTAAGAAAATTGAGATTCAAAAAGATTAAGTGACCTTTTCAAGGACACAAAAGTAAAAACAACAACAACAACAAAATCAACAAACAGGACTGTTAACTAGGATCCAACCCTTAATTCTCAGTATTCTTACTAATCATGCTGCTTTATGCCATTTGTTTATAAATTGTTAACAACCTTTCTGATGATTACTTAAGTAGACTGAAACCTTACTTCATGAGTTAGCAGATTTTAGAGGGCTCTAGTGATCACTAGAATAAAATCCCAGGAAGAGGGAAACAATGTGAAAACAAAGCAAAGTGGTGACAATATAAAGCTGTAAATACATCACACACAGACAATTTCATTGCAAATATCTAAGTGAAACAATGTTAATATTTTCTTGTTTATTTGAAATTTTGCACCATTTCTATCATAGAAATTCCATGTAACTTTTTAAAATCCAAATGTTGGGACCCTATCAACTTGGCCGGAAGGAACTTTCTTGTTAGAGAGGAATTTCCCATATATTTTCAGCTAGAGGTTTCCTTACAGTCTGCATGAAGCAGAGTGTATTATGTAACCTCCATCAGTCATCAGTCAACTTCAGTAAGGTACTGGCCAATTTCTAAAGTACTTTTGCATTTCAAGGGTAAGAATATGTCACCCATATATTACCACTGTCAGGCTACAGTAAGTGCAAGAGAGTTTGTTCTTTCCCCTTCTCTTCTTAGTTATATTAAAAAAAAATGATGGAATTCATTCACAGATACCCACAAGCTTTGCAGGAACCCTCTACATTTGGCATATAGGACTGGTTTATGCACCTACTCAGCAGTATTTTTTAAGGAGACACTCCCTTGTCTATTAAAAGGTGGGGCAAGGAAGTTAAGCTAACTAAAACTAATGCTGCTACACTGGATTTGGAGTCATGGTAAATTTGTGTACCTGCTCCTGTTCTCAGAGGAATGGAACTTGTTGCCTCATGGATAAATGATGGTTCCTAAGACGGAGTCATGATCATTTCTGTCCTAGTCTTCAATGATCATATGCCTAAAAGACAAACTTTCATTTTTTTTCTTTCTTTATTATTATTATTATTATTATTATTATTATTATTATTATTATTATTTTTGGTCTTACCTCTCTGTTTTTTCAACTGTGAAGATCTCAAAATTTAGAAGGAGAAGAAAAGATGGGATGGTACATTTGCCTATACAAATATGTGTACAGATGTACATAAGACTTTTCATTAGTGTTATTATTAAACAAGGAACTGTAGTCCTCAAATCCAGTACATTTAGGTTGAATTTAGTAGGATGTAGTTGCCAAAAAGTGGCTACTTGATCTTATTTTTGGGTTCTTAAATATATGTATTTGTGTATTTTTATGAGAAAGAGATGATCTTATTGCCTTGATTTTCTAATTCTACTGTAAATATTGATTTCATAGACACGCTTGTCCAATATTTATAGAGTATAATATTCATAGGTGAACATTTATAAAATTGTTTGAATCCTGAATACTTTCTATTTCTTTAGTATTTTTCAACTTAACTAATTTCAACTTAACTAATAGATTTTGAGATTGTTGAAACTCTCTTAAGTTTCCGAAGATCAGTAGAAATCCATAAGATTAAACTATGGTTTAGAAAACCTGAAACCATTATTAAGGGAAGGTTGAGTTAATCATTTCAAAGAAAGCCAAGCAAATTCTGTTAGAATTGTCAGTTCAATTAGAACTGACAAAGGAATATTTTTGTGAATTTTAGTGTTTTTTAAAGTAAAATACCTAATATAAGATTCCTAAATTAGAAAGAATTAAAGACAAATAGATGTAATTCCTAATTTTTAGTTTAAAAATGTAATTTATACATGAATTATGTATTTATATTTTTTAACTCAATAAAGGTAAACATGGAATGGTATTTTGCTATGAAGTAAGTAAGATCTTGACTTTTCCTACTATCATTAAAAAAAAAAACTCCATGGGGCGCCTGGGTGGCTCAGTGGGTAAAGCTTCTGCCTTCGGCTCAGGTCATGATCCCAGGATCCTGGGATCAAGCCCTGCATCAGGCTCTCTGCTCAGCAGGGAGCCTGCATCCTCTTCTCTCTCTGCTTTGTGATCTGTCAAATAAATAAATCAAATCTTTAAAAAAAAACTCCTCATTAACTTCTTTTTTTTAAAATTTTTTATTTATTTCTTATTTTTTATAAACATATAAAGTATTTTTATACCAGGGGTGCAGATCTGTGAATTGCCAGGTTTACACACTTCACAACACTGTCCATAGCACATACCCTCCCCAATGTCCATAACCATCCTTCCCCTCTCCAACGCCCCCCCCAGCAACCCTCAGTTTGTATGTGAGATTAAGAGACACTTATGGTTTGTCTGCCTCCCAGTCCCATCTTGTTTCATTTATTCTTCTCCTATCCCCCAAACCCCCCATGTTGCATCTCCACGTCCTCATATCAGGGAGATCATATGATAGTTGTCTTTCTCCGATTGACTTATTTCACTAAGCATGATACCCTCTAGTTCCATCCATGTCATCGCAAATGGCAAGATTTCATTTCTTTTGATGGCTGCATAGTATTCCATTGTGTATATATACCACCTCTTCTTTATCCATTCATCTGTTGATGGACATCTAGGTTCTTTCCATAGTTTGGCTATTGTGGACATTGCTGCTATAAACATTCGGGTGCATGTGCTCCTTTAAATCACTACGTTTGTATCTTTAGGGTAAATACCCAGTAGTGCAATTGTTGGGTCATAGGGTAGTTCTATTTTCAGCATTTTGAGGAACCTCCATGCTCTTTTCCAGAGTGGTTGCACCAGCTTGCATTGCTACCAACAGTGAAGGAGGGTTCCCCTTTCTCCGCATCCTCGCCAGCATCTGTCATTTCCTGACTTGTTAACTTTAGCCATTCTGACTGGTGTGAGGTGGTATCTCATTGTGGTTTTGATTTGTATTTCCCTGATGCCGAGTGACGTGGAGCACTTTTTCATGTGTCTGTTGGCCATCTGGAGGTCTTCTTTGCAGAAATGTCTGTTCGTGTCTTCTGCCCATTTCTTGATTGCATTATTTGTTCTTTGGGTGTTGAGTTTGCTGAGTTCCTTATAGATTTTGGACACTAGCCCTTTATCTGATATGTCGTTTGCAAATATCTTCTCCCATTCTGTCAGTTGTCTTTTGGTTTTGTTAACTGTTTATTTTGCTGTGCAAAAGCTTTTGATCTGGATGAAATCCCAAAAGTTCATTTTTGCCCTTGCTTCCGTTGCCTTTGCCGATGTTTCTAGGAAGATGTTGCTGTGGCTGAGGACGAAGAGGTTGCTCCTGCGTTCTCCTCAAGGATTTTGATGGATTCCTTTCTCACATTGAGGTCCTTCATCCATTTTGAGTCTATTTTCATGGGTGGTGTAAGGAAGTGGTCCAATTTCATTTTTCTGCATGTGGCTGTCCAATTTTCCCAGCACCATTTATTGAAGAGGCTGTCTTTTTTCCATTGGACATTCTTTCCTTCTTTGTCGAAGATTAGTTGCCCATAGAGTTGAGGGTCTATTTCTGGGCTCTCTATTCTGTTCCATTGATCTATGTGTCTGTTTTTGTGCCAGTACCATGCTGTCTTGATGATGACAGCTTTGTAATAGAGCTTGAAGTCCGGAATTGGGATGCCACCCATTTTGGCTTTCTTTTTAAAAGAAAAAAAGGCTATTCGAGGTCTTTTCTGGTTCCATATAAATTTGAGGATTATTTGTTCCATTTCTTTGAAAAAAATGGATGGTATTTTGATAGGGATTGCATTAAATGTGTAGATTGCTTTAGGTAGCATAGACATTTTCACAATATTTATTCTTCCAATCTAGGAGCATGGAACATTTTTCCATTTCTTTGTGTCTTCCTCAATTTCTTTCATGAGTACTTTATAGTTTTCTGAGTATAGATTCTTAGCCTCTTTGGTTAGGTTTATTCCTAGGTATCTTATAGTTTTGGGTACAATTGTAAATGGGATTGACTCCTTAATTTCTCTTTCTTCTGTCTTGTTGTTGGTGTACAGAAATGCAACTGATTTCTGTGCATTGATTTTATATCCTGACACTTTACTGAATTCCTGTACAAGTTCTAGCAGTTTTGGAGTGGAGTCTTTTGGGTTTTCCACATATAGTATCATATCATCTGTGAAGAGTGATAGTTTGACTTCTTCTTTGCCGATTTGGAATCTTTAATTTCTTTTTGTTGTCTGATTGCTGATGCTAGGACTTCTAGTACTATGTTGAATAGCAGTGGTGATAATGGACATCCCTGCCGTGTTCCTGACCTTAATAGAAAAGCTTTCAGTTTTTCTCTATTGAGAATGATATTTGCGGTGGGTTTTTCATAGATGGCTTTGATAATATTGAGGTATGTGCCCTCTATCCCTACACTTTAAAGAGTTTTGATCAGGAAGGGATGCTGTACTTTGTCTAATGCTTTTTCAACATCTATTGAGAGTATCATATGGTTCTTGTTCTTTCTTTTATTAATGTGTTGTATCACATTGATTTGCGGATGTTGAACCAACCTTGCAGCCCTGGAATGAATCCTACTTGGTCGTGGTGAATAATCCTTTTAATGTACTGTTGAATACTATTGGCTACTATTTAGGTGAGAAATTTTGCGTCTGTGTTCATCAAGGATATTGGTCTGTAGTTCTCTTTTTTGGTGGGATCTTTGTCTGGTTTTGGGATCAAGGTGATGCTGGCCTCATAAAATGAGTTTGGAAGATTTCCTTTCATTTCTATTTCTTGGAACAGTTTCAGGAGAATAGGAATTAGTTCTTCATTAAATGTTTGGTAGAATTCCCCTGGGAAGCTGTCTGGCCCTGGACTTTCGTTTGTCTGGAGACTTCTGATGACTGTTTCAATCTCCTTAGTGGTTATGGGCCTGTTCAGGTTTTCTATTTCTTCCTGGTTAAGTTGTGGTAGTTTATATGACTTTAGGAATGCATCCATTTCTTCCAGATTGTCAAATTTGTTGGCGTAAAGTTGCGCATAGTAAGTTCTTATAATTTTCTGTATTTCTTTGATGTTAATTGTGATCTCTCCTCTTTCATTCATGATTTCAATTTTTTGGGTCCTTTGTCTTTTATTTTTGATAAGTCTGGCCAGGGGTTTATCAATCTTATTAATTCTTTCAAAGAACCAGCTCCTAGTTTCATTGATTTGTTCTATTGTTTTTTTGGTTTCTATTTCATTGATTTCTGCTCTGATCTTTATGATTTCTCTTCTCCTGCTGGGTTTAGGGTTTCTTTCTCCAGCTCCTTTACGTGTAGGGTTAGGTTGTGTACTTGAGACCTTTCTTGTTTCTGGAGGAAGGCTTGTACCGCTATATATTTTCCTCTCAGGACTGCCTTTGTTGCCTCCCACAGATTTGGAACCGTTGTGTTTTCATTATCATTTGTTTCCATGAATTTTTTCAATTCTTCTTTAATTTCCTGGTTGACCCATTCATTCTTTAGAAGGATGCTGTTTAGTCTCCATGTATTTGGGTTATTTCCAGCATTCCTCTTGTGATTGAGTTCTAGCTTCAGAGCATTGTGGTCTGAAAATGTGCAGGGAATAATCCTAATCTTTTGATACCGGTTGAGACCTGATTTGTGACCCAGGATGTGATCTATTCTGGAGAAGGTTCCATGTGCACTAGAGAATAATGTGTATTCTGTTGCTTTGGGATGAAATGTTCTGAATATATCTGTGATGTCCATCTGGTCCAGTGAGTCATTTAAGGTCTTATTTCCTCGTTGATCTTTTACTTGGATCATCTGTCCATTTCAGTGAGGGGAGTGTTAAAGTCCCCTACTATTATTGTATTATTACTGATGTATTTCTTTGATTTTGTTATTAATTGGTTTATATAGTTGACTGCTCCCATGTATGGGGCATAGATATTGAAAATTGTTAGATCATCTTGTTGGACAGACCCTTTGAGTATGATATAGTGTCCTTCCTCATCTCTTATTATAGTCTTTGGCTTAAAATCTAATTGATCTGATATAAGGATTGCCACCCCAGCTTTCTTCTGATGCCCATTAGCATGGTAAATTGTTTTCCACCCCCTCACTTTAAATGTGGAGGTGTCTTCGCGTCTAAAATGAGTTTCCTATAGGCAACATATAGATGGGTTTTGTTTTTTTATCCATTCTGATACCCTGTGTCTTTTGATTGTGGCATTTAGCCCATTAACATTCAGGGTGACTATTTTTTTTAATATTTTATTTAACACAAAGGTCACAAGTAGGCATAGAGGCAGGCAAAGAGAGAGGGAGAAACAGGCTCCTCACTGAGCAGAGAGCTTCATTTGGGGCTCGATCCCAGGACCCTGAGATCATGACCTGAGCCGAAGGCAGAGGCTTAAACCACTGAGCCACCCAGGCGCCCCACATTCAGGGTAACTATTGAGAGATATGAATTTAGTGCCAATGTATTGCCTGTAAGGTGACTTACTGTATATTGTCTCTGTACCTTTCTGATCTACTACTTTTAGGCTCTCTCTTTGCTTAGAGGACCCCTTTCAATATTTCCTGTAGAGCTGGTTTGGTGTTTGCAAATTCTTTCAGTTTTTGTTTGTCCTGGAAGCTTTTTATCTCTCCTTCTATTTTCAATGATAGCCTAGCTGGATAGAGTATTCTTGGCTGCATGTTTTTCTCGTTTAGTGCTCTGAATATATCATGCCAGCTCTTTCTGGCCTGCCCGGTCTCTGTGGATAAGTCTGCTGCCAATCTGATATTTTTACCATTGTATGTTACAGGCTTCTTTTTCCAGGCTGCTTTCAGGATTTTCTCTTTGTCACTAAGACTTGTAAATTTTACTATTAGGTGACGGGGTGTGGACCTATTCTTGTTGATTTTGAGGGGGTTTTCTGCACTTCCTGGATTTTGATGCTTGTTCCCTTTGCCATATTAGGGAAATTTTCTCCAATAATTGTCTGCAATATACCTTCTGCTCCCCTCTCTGTTTCTTCTTCTACTGGAATCCCAATTATTCTAATGTTGTTTCGTCTTATGGTGTCACTTATCTCTCGAATTCTCCCCTCGTGGTCCAGCAGCTGTTTGTCCCTCTTTTGCTCAGCTTCTTTATTCTCTGTCATTTCGTCTTCTATATCACTAATTCTTTCTTCTGCCTCATTTATCCTAGCAGTGAGAACCTCCATTTTTGATTGCACCTCATTAATAGCTTTTTTGATTTCAACTTGGTTAGATTTTAGTTCTTTTTTTTTCTCCAGAAAGGGCTTTTATATCTCCAGAGAGGGTTTCTCTAATATCTTCCCTGCCTTTTTCCAGCCTGGCTAGAACCTTCAGAATTGTCATTCTGAACTGTTGATCTGACATATTAACAATGTCTGTGTTGATTAGGTCCCTAGCCTTCTGTACTGCCTGTTGTTCTTTTTTTTTTTGTGGTGAATTTTTCTGCCTTGTCATTTTGTCCAGATAAGAGTATATGAAGGAGCAAGTAAAATACTAAAAGGGTGGCAAAGACCCCAGAAAAATGTGCTGTAACCAAATCAGAAGAGACCCCAAATCATGGGGGGGGGGGGGAGAAAGGGGATAGAAAGAGTTCAGAAAAAAAAAGAAAGAAATTAAAAAATAAAACAAATAAAGAAATATATAAAAAAGAAAGAAAAATATATATATATTAGATAAACTAGTTAAAAAACGTTAAAAAGAAAAGGGTAAAAATTTAAAAAAAATTAGCAGAAGAAGAAAAAAGAAAGAAAAAAAATTGAAAAAAAAATTAAATGAACCCCAAGACTAAAGAATCATGGGGAGAAAGCCATGAGTTCCGTGCTTTGCTTTCTCTTCCTCTGGAATTCCACTGCTGTCCTAGGTATTGAACCTGCTTTCCTTGGTAGATAAACTTCATCCTGGCTTGATTTTTTTGTTGATCTTCTTGGGTGGGGCCTGTTGTAGTGACTCTCAAGTGTCTTTGCCTGAGGTGGAATTGCACCGCCCTTACCGGGGACTGGACTAAGTAATCTGCTTGGGTTCGCTTTTGGAGCTTTTGTTACCTGAACGCTTTCCGTAGAGTTCCAGAGCACAGGAATGAAAATGGCGGTCTCCCAGTCTCCTGGCCTGGGGGAGCCGAGAGCCCGGGGCCCCACTCCTCAGTGCACCCCCAGAGAACAGCGCCCAATCACTCCCGTATCCCCGGCCTCAGCCGTGCTCCAAGCTCACCCAACCTGCGACAGGTTCAAGGTAACCCCGAGCTGAGAGCTCAGTCCTCAGCTCTGTCTCTTTATAGCCAGCTTTCCTGTTCTAATACCTGCGAGCTCTGCGACACTCCGACACCCATGATCCTTCTCTGACCCTGTGGGACCTGGGGCCACGCTGACCCCATGTGGGCTTCACCCCAGTTTAGCCTCTGGAGCAATGTCCCTCAGTGGAACAGACTTTTAAAAGTCCTGATTTTGTGCTCTGTTGCTCCGCCACTTGCTGGGAGTCGGCCCCTCCCCCCGCGGTCTATCTTCCTGTCGTTTTGGATTCACTTCTCCACCAGTCCTACCTTTCAGAAAGTGGTTGATTTTCTGTTTCTAGAATTGCTGTTCTTCTTCTCTTCGATCTCCCGTTGGATTTGTAGGTGTTTGCAATGTTTAGATAAGCTATCTAGCTGATCTCCTGCTACCTGATGTAATCTCAGCCTGCTACTTCTCCGACATCTTGACTCCTCCCTCCTCATTAACTTCTTGATGCTTAACCTATTTTCTCTTAAAAAAAGATTTTATTTACTTATTTGAGAGGTAGAGAGCAAGAACAAGCAGAGGGAGTTGGCAGATGGAGAGGGCGAAGCTGGCTCCCCGCTGAGCAGGGAGCCCCATGTGGGGCTCCATCCCAGGACCTGGTATCATGACCTGAGCTGCAGGCAGATGCTCAACTGACTGAGCCATCCAGGCATCCCTATTTTCTCTTATTTTTATATGGTATCTTTAATGTAAAGTATCAAATGCAGTTTGTATTATTAGGTAAAGAAAAATAATGCATCAGTGTATACAGAGTCCATTCTCAGAATCTAAGTCAAAATTGTGAGCCAGGAGCTGTATCAATTGTAATCTATTGTACTATTATGATGGCATTATACTTTTATTTTCTGTGAGATTTTCTTTATATAAACAATCTTCTTTGAGGTCTACCTGAATTTGTTTAGTACCTCTAACCATATAGCAAGTAACTTCTTTTTCCTTCAGATAACCTACTGTATTCCATGAATAAGACACATACTTTATTTTGATGTCTTTCTGTGGTGAGCTGTTAATCCCTTGAAGATTCATATGAACTCTTTGATAAATCTTTCTTTTGTTGAATTTCTAAAGCACATAACTGTTTTTTAAAATAATGGACTGATTCGTAAGTATAGAACAGAACAGTTGACAGATCTTTTATCTATATATAGAAACAGATCTATATCTATATATTGATATATAGATATATCATAGATCTATATCTATATAATAAAATATGTGTTAATTTACTGTGGATGTAATCAGTAAGGCTTCCAGTCAACAGTAGGCTCTTAGTAGTTAAGTTTTTCAGGAATCAAAAGTTATATGCGGTTTTTTTTATTGCACAAGGGGTCAGTGCCTCTAACCCCCATGCTGTTCAGAGGTCAAATGTAATGTCTTTAAGATGTACTCTGTTTTCATTTATTTAAAATCTCTGCTTTCTCCTGTTTGGCTTTAATACCTCTTACTAAGGACTTTTTTTCTCCATATGTTAAGAAAAATGGTTGACTTCCAGCTATTTGCAATGGACTTACTTCCTGCTTTTACCAAAAGGAAAGGTCTCTTATCATACAGTCCCCCGCCCCTGCCCCGGATTATTCTGGCTGACCTTCCAGCATGGATGATATGGTCATCCCTGGACAAATCATGTAGGATTCACACAAGTGGAAGAAGTCCAATTCTACAAAGAGAAGGTGGTCTAAAATGGAGGAAAGGAACAAGTACCCACCATACTCAAAGGTATCCCTTTCACAGTATGTTGCCTGGGAAAAAACACAGTATTTCAGATGTAGTTTTATCTGTGCAATCTAGAGTGGGACCAACTGTCAACACTGTGGGTCAATGCATCAAGCCCATTACGTCAGTTCTGGTGGGCAGTTTCTTAAGGGCAATACTCACATTGATTTAAATTCTGAAAACAAACAAACAAACACAAAACAAACCCTAAACAAGCAAACCGTAAGACCCCAAATATTTGAATGTATCTCCATTTTGTGCTTCTTTCGTCCCTCCTTTCTTCTCTTTCCCTACCCCTCTTTTCTTCACTACATATTGCCAAACAAACAAAAAAAAAGTTGTCACTCTCGGGGAATTCAGAGTATAGCGGGGTGATAGACCCAGAGATAATTATAAAATAATGTGGCAATTGCAGTGATAGAGGAAAGGTACCTAACCATTTTCATAGGTCTGAAAGGAATTATTTGTACAATGATATATATTAACCAATTGCAGAGCTTTGCCAGTAAAACTATGGCATTCCAACATCGGATTTAGCTTCTTGTCACGTTTACCTAAGATAATTAGTTCACAATTACCTTTTCAAGAATCCCACACCTGCCACGATATGCATTTAAAATTATATCCTCCACCCCTGCAGCATTCCCTAACTGCCTTCCCTGATTTATTTATTTTTAAAATTATAACACATATTGCCTTCTAACATACTGTGTAGTTACATTGTTCACTGTGATTACTGTTTGTCTTTCCCATTAGAATATAAGCCCAATGCGGGCAGGGGATTTTTTTGTTTTGTTTACTCTAGTGTATTTCTCACTGCTAGAAGAGCATCTTACACTAAATGAATGGACAAATATTTGTTCAATGCATGGATTATATTTTTTGATCTTTTCTCTGTCTTCTAATTAAATTTCTTCCCTTTCTAGCCATTTGTAGCTTCTATTTCAAATTTTCTACTGCTTGTTGGTATCTTTACTAGAATATCCCATAGCCATCTCTTAAACCTGAAATAATTCTGTATTTCCCTCTCCAAATTTTCTCTCCTTTATTCCCTATCTTAGCTAGAAATTATACTATTCATCCTGTCATCTAAAACCACCCAATCAGCTTTCTATTTCTCTACCTGATTTACAAGTTTTTATAAGAACCTTGCAAATTGCCTTCCTCACATTTAGAGACATCACAAATCATTCCCTGGTATATCAATCTAGTAAAAACAAGACAAAAATAATAATAAAACTAAAATTAAATAAAAGAAATAAATTCAAGGTGGCTTGACTTTTTTTTTATGCACATGCTGGCTCTTGGCACCTTTACTACTTTAATTACCTACCAACTAGTTGATAACTGATAAAACATGGTCCATACTTACTTGCCCATACTTTGTAAATTTTTTTTGCTTTTTTCTCTTTGAAAGTGAAGATATTTACCATTCTCCAGAATTCTCATATAACATTCATTGTCCAGTTTCTCAAAGACAGCAGATGAACAGATGAATCTGGGAAATTACTTTCCTGAGCACAGAAAATTTAACTAACTGAGAGCAGCTTCAGTTTCGTTTGTGAGATCTTTCCTTGGTTTGAGCTTCAGTTTTCTCCTGTGAGTAGCTGTTCTATCCTTTTCAGTTTGAGGGTCATTCTTCCTGAGCAACATAGAATTAGCACAATCTGAGATACTGTAGTTCCAGTAAACACCAAGTGATGCCGACGTCACTGGCCCTCAGACCACACTTTGGAGTAGCAAGCTAAGAGGCATATTTGACTATGTCTAGGTTCCCCTCGACTCCCAGCTCTGTTGATGACATGGTTGCTATCTGCTAGGGTCGTTGAGTTTGTAGAGAGAGCTATGGTGAATCACCTTCCTGGTGCTCCAGCGCCATATACTTGTGTTGAGAAGAAATCTGGAAAAACAGTTGCCAGAGAACTGCATGTCCTGGGACATGCTACCACCTCCAAACTCACACACCTCAAAGTCAAGTATTATCATTCAGCTGCATGTTCAGTATTCTAGGCCTGACTTCCTCAGGATTGTTCCTTAGTAGTGTCAGAAGAGGATAAAGGTAGATAAGTCTAGGTCAGATAATTGCCTCAATTCTCCATTTCTTTTCCCTGATATCATTTGGTGGTGCTTGGTTTGTCCTTTTTGCTGATGCTCCACCTACCCTGACTCTACTGCATTATGACTATTTCCCTGGCTTTTAGAATGTCTAATTGACTCTGAATCTTCAGGAGCTATTGGTCCCTTGCTTATGACTTGCCAAGAATTTTGAAACTTCCTCTTAGTTGTTAATTGTGGTGCTTTGGTCTCTTCCTTATATTACTTATTCTTCTGTGTAAGGATTCTGCTCAGGAAAGCTGTACACCCAAGCAGGAGCAAGGCTGGTGGGGGACCACTGGCAGCCTAGGTCTCTGAACATGTCCAGAATCCAGCATCATTGAGAGTCACCAAAGATCATTAGGTTAGCAGCATCTGTTTTTTTTTCAATCTTGCCCAACTAGATGGAAAAACACCACACCAATGGGCAGGCCAAAGAAGATGTGAAGCAACATAGTTCTGATAGCTGGGTTCTCTGGTAAAACAGAGTTGGATCATGCTAGCTTAAGCTACAGGCTGAACTGGGACTTCTGCTTTCTTCTCTGGAATAGAGATGGCTGAAACTCTAGAATAAAGTCTTAAGTTTACTTCGCCTTTCACATGCATGGAATATTCATAATTCCATTCGTGTCTGCTGAGGGATGCAGCAGTGAGTGAGGAAGAAACTGACTACATAGAATCAGTACCTGGGAAAAAGAATGGCTGGGCTTGATTAAAGGGGAAGGTCCCTTTAGAATCAGAATGAAAATGTCTGAGGAGCAACAAGCAGAATCCTGGGAGGAGAAACACACATAAATCTTCATCTGTAAATCACGGTAATCTTGCGCACAAGTAAAATGAAGATGAACAAATGTCTCCGGCAGGGAAAATCAGATTTTCAGTTACTTTTCCATGGAAGAACTCACTGGGCGAGAATAAGAGGCAGAAGCATGGGGAGAGGGGGCTATAAAGTCCCTCCTTTCTCTCTTCCAGATTGCTCTGAGGACTGTCCACTTTTTTCATAGAATTTGAGCTACCACTGTCCAACTATCACACTATGTGTGTCTGCAAGAGGTCCTTTGAATTCCTGGCCATGACACTCCCTAAAACATACATGTCGTTGGTACTGAAATATTGAGAATAATCTCAGAAAAATGTTTTTTAGAGTCACCTGAATTCTCTTCCAGGGACAAGGAATCTGTGAACAGGCACCAGCCTTCATTGCCTCCCTTTTTGAGCAGAGGTGAAGGAGACAGTTGGCAGTGGGTAGAGCCAGCTCTCCTCCATGACTGACTAAAGTTTGGATGAGGAGTCGAGGGCTTCCCTGAGAGGAATAAGCAAATTACTGAATTGGGAGGAAGGGTAGACAAACCCATGTTCCCTATTTTGTAGACAAGGTCATGAAAAATGGACAACTCTGGTCACTGTGCCACAGAAAAATCTGCTCCTCTTAAACATTTGCAATGAACATCCTAGTCATTTCAGGCATCTTCAGGGTAACTTCTTTCAGTGTTGAACAGATAAAACATGTAGGCATAGTAAAAACAAATTTTAAATGTCTCTATTAAAGAGAATTCCCTGAAAATGCACCACCGATTACCTTGACCGTAAAATCAGAATCAATTCAATTTGAACAAAAATAGCATTTCCTTTCTACTTTTGTTATTCTACTATGTAAAATGACAATGTCATTTTAATTCAAAATAAATAGTGCTCCTCCAAAGTGTTTATGTGAGGGAGATAATAATTGCGTTTTTTGAACTGCATTTGGAATTTAGATATTTCTAAATTGTTTTGAGGAAAAGCTGTTGATAAATTGTAGTAATAACAAAATAATAACAGTAATAACAAAACCCATCTTTCCATGGAGATGATACAATAGGCTGGGAGATTTCTTTTAGGGGAAAATCAGGTGTGACGGGGTCAGGGAGAGGAAATCCTCCCAGTCTGTTATATCACTTGCATTTCTGGATAGGTACTAGCTAGTGAACTTCAGGTAGTAAACTGTTTAAAGCAAATACCCATAGAGGCTTTCAGTAAAATATCGACCTCCACCCTTTAATATGATCTAGTTAAAGAGGTTGCTGTGGAAATGGGAGCAGCCAAAAATAGGAGGCCACTTGGTTTTGGGGGGATCAGGCAGCTGACATCACAAGGAATGATCAAGATTCAAAAGGAGTGTATAAATAACAGAAGGAAATGCATTTTGCTCATATTGAAACTAAACATTTTGCCTGAATTAAGATGGTATTATCCTCTACTTCAGGACATTGCATCTTATTTTCAAAAGTCTTAGGAGCCCCACTCTGATTTTCAAAGTGTACAGGTTTACTAGCATGAAGTACTAACCCCTTGGGAAGAGTTTGGAATGGAGTATTAAATAACATTAAGACTATATTACATCTCTGTCCTTAAAAATCTTACTTTTTTTCTTCTTTTTTAAAAAAACAAACAAACAAACTCCGTGCTGAACTTAATGCATTGTTTTCAATCTGAACAGACCTTATGTGGGGGATTAAAGTAGGCTGCAAACTTATTTCACTCATTACCCACATTGCTTTCAAATCTGGCATTCAAAGCACGAGGACATCACATGTTTCTACTTCAAGGCTGCACATACAGGAAACGCAAGCCCCCAACACAGCTTGGTAGCAGAGGATCCAAATCAGGGTAAATTGTGAAAATTATAACGAAATTGCAAAGCATTTAGACAAAGAGGCATGCTAGTCTAATCAGGAAAACAGTGATATTTACTTTTTGATAATGCAGGTTGGAAGAGGAATTGGGGGAGGGAAGCATTACAAATCTCTTTTAATATATTTCTGAACTTGGCAACCTTAACTGGTTTTGTCACATATTTGCAGCTTAAAAAGTGTTTGGCTTTTACAACAGCCAAAATAAGTATCCTTTAATCACTTTCAACCTATGAACAGATGGGCAAGCAGTGCTTTTATAAATGGAGCATACAAAATACTTCAATATCAGCCAAAACTAATTAGTAGCAATATCTGAACCAAACTCTAAAACTGATTTGGTGTTTAATATATATTACCCTATAAGCATTAGCAGTTGAAAGGAAATTCCCTGTTCAAATGTTTGCCAAGCTCAGTGTCTAATATTCAGACATGATTAACTTACTAATTAACTTACTGTATCTTTTTTCACATGTAATCTTGCTTAATGATTTCTTCCCTTGCTGAAAACTATTTGATTTCATACCTTGATCATAGATTTGTCAAACTTCAAGTGAAAAAGTAAAATTCAGTTATGCAGTCAGCCCTGGTCTTTCTCTCAAGCTTTCTTTGGGTGACTTTGGTAAGAGGTGGTGGCCTGAGGACCAAGCAGGTGGTCTCTTCAGTGCTGAAAACTGGCTTTATATCCAGCCTCTAATGACTCACATTTTTATCTTCATAAAGATTTTCTCTAAGAGTTTTATAGAGACTCTTTAGTGGCTAAGAATCTTTAAAAATGAGAATTCTTTCCCTATCAGGATTGTGTTAAGACATTGTGAAAGAAGATGAATTTTAAAATTATACTTAGAAGGTAAGCAAAAAATAGTTCTATTGATTCTTTTTCATCAGAGGTTACTTGACCTCCATATATTTGACAGTCACGATGCACTTCCCCCATCTCTGTATATGTGGTATGGCTATGTCTTTTCAGTACTGCTGAAACACACAAAAGAAGACAAATCTAAAGCCTGTCACCGAAATCATCCTAACCGATTGGGGATTGGGGATTTCCAAGGCCAGCCTTTCTGAAGTCATGATGATTTTGTTCTCTTTTGGTTTTGTCACATATAAGGCAAGAAGGGCTTTGAATTCTGACTGCTAATTATAGCTTCATGATCTTTGGAAGTAACCTAATTTCTTTTGCATCAATGTATAAAATCAGGATACTAACATTTATCCAATAAAATTATTTTGATGATTAAAAAAGAAAGTATAAAAAATTGCAGGTACTATTGTCATTATTAGATTTAGTTATTATATGTTTCTTTTATGTTGTACAGTGCATATCAGTCTATTTCAGAAAATCTGAACAAAAAAGAAAATTAGAAACAAATACAGTTGACTGTTGGACAACATGGGGGTTAAGCATGTCAACCTCCCACACAATAAAAAATTTGCATATAACAACTCCCTCAGAACTGAACTACTTAATAGTTCATTGTTGATCAGAAGCCTTACTGATAATAAAAAATCAACTGACACATACTTTATATATCTATTATATACCATATTCTTAGAATAAACTCACCTGGAGAAAAGAAAATATTAAGCAAATCATAAGGAAAATACATATACAGTACTGTGTCATTAAAAAATCTGTGTATAATGGACCTGCACAGTTCAAATCCATGTTATTCAGTGGCCAACTGTTATCATTTTTCTTTAAACCTAAGGTTTTCTTTACAATCTTGTATTTAACCATGGATTTGTGTTTTATTGGAGGAGATGAATCAGAATCTATGAGGACAGGCCCTCAGTAGGAGTTCCTTGAAAATATTTCTTAGATGGCGCCCTTGATTCAGAACCACTGCATTACTACAGTCACTAATAATATTTTGGCATGTTTCTTTCTGGATTTATTTATATATGTCACTTAAAAAATAATGTTGCAATCATATAATGCATGTAATTTAATGTCTTCATTCTCTTAATATCATTTTTTGGAATCGCAAGCATTTTCTTAAGTTATTACATAATCTTCATAAACATCACTTTTTTGACCTCATAATTTATTGATTGCATATGACACAATTTACTTAGGTATTTGTTTCTGGATTTCTCCCATTATAAAGGAAATTATGATCGATATTTTCATATATATAGCTTTTCTAAATTTCTATCTCTTTCAGAAATTAGTCTAGAGAGAATTACAGGCATACTTTATTTTTCTGTGTTTCACTTTATTTCACTTTACACATAGTAGCTTTTTTTTCCCCCCAAAATGAAGGTTTGTGGCAACCCTGTGTTGAACAAGACCAGTGGTGACATTTTTCTAATAGCATTTGCTCATTTTGTGTGTCTGTGTCATATTTTGGTAATTTTCACAACACTTCAAACTTTTTTATCATTATTATATTTGTTATGGTTCTGTAATCAGTGATTTTTGTTAATATTGTAATTTTTTTGGGACACCACAAACCATACCCATATAGGATGACAAGCATAATGCATAAATGTGTATGTTCTGACTGCTCCACCAACTGGTTATTCCCCCATCCGTCTCCTCTCCTCAGGCCTCTCTATTCCCTGAGTCACCCAACCTGAAGTTGGGTGCATTAATAATCCTGCAATGGTCTCTAAGTATTCAAGTGAAAGGAAGGGTTGCACATTCCTCACTTCAAGCCAAAAGCCAGAAATGATTAAGCTTAGTGAGCAAAGCATGTCAGAAACCCAGATAAGCTGAAAGGTAGGCCTCTTGTGCCAAACAGCCAAGTTGTGAGTGCAAAGGAAATATTCTTGAAGGAAATTAAAAGTGCTACTCCAGTGAACACATGATGATAAGGAAGTGAAACAGTCCTATTGCTGATATGGAGAGAGTTGGAGTGGTCTGGATAGAAGATCAGCCGCACCATTCCATTAAGCCAAAGCCTAATCCAACCAGGGAAAAGCCCTAAGTCTCCTCAGTTCTGTGAAGGCTGAGAGAGGTGAAGAAGCTATAGAAGGAAAGTTGGAAGCTAGTAGAGGTTAGTTCATAAGGTTTAAGGAAAGAAGCCATCTCTGTAACAGAAAAGTGCATAATAAAGTAGCACATGCTGATGGAGAAGCTGCAGCATTATCCAGAAGGTCCAGCTAAGAAAATTCTTGAAGGTGGCTGCAATTAATAATAGATTTTCATTGTATATGGAATAGCCTTATACAGGAAAAACATGTCATCTCAGACTTTCATAGCTAAAGAGGAGAAGTCAATGTCTGGCTTCAAAACTTCAAAGGACAGGCTGACACTCTCGTTAGGGCTGAATGTAACTGGTAAGTTTATGTTGAAGACAATGTTCATTTACCATTCCAAAAATCTTAGAACCCTTAGGAATTATGTTAAATCTACTCTGCCTGTGCTCTATAGACGGAACAATAAATCTTGGATAACAGAACGCCTGTTTATAGCATAGTTCACTGAATATATTTTTTTAAAGATTTTATTTATTTATTTGACAGAGAGAAATCACAACTAGGCAGAGAGGCAGGCAGAGAGAGAGAGAGAGGAGGAAGCAGGCTCCCCGCCGAGCAGAGCGCCCGATGTGGGGCTCGATCCCAGGACCCTGGGATCATGACCTGAGCTGAAGGCAGTGGCTTTAACCCACTGAGCCACCCAGGCGCCCCAGTTCGCTGAATATTTTAAGCCTGCTATTGAACTTACTGCTCAGAAATAACGATTCTTTTCAAAATACTGCTCTTCACTGACAATGCACCTGGTCATCCAAGAGCTCTGATGGAGATGGACAATGAGATTAATGTTGTTTTCATGACTGCTAATACAACATCTCTTCTGTAGCACATGGGTCAGAAGTAAGTTAGACTTCTAAGTGTTGTTTTTAAGAATTACATGTTGTAAGGCTATAGCTGTTACAGAAAGTGATTTGTCTGTTGGATTGGGGCAATGTCAATTGAAAATCTTCTGTAAGGATTCACTCTTCAAGGCGCCATTAACCACATTTGTGATTCATGGGGTGAAATCAAGATATATTTTTTTAAAGATTTTATTTATTTATTTGACAGACAGAGATCACAAGTAGGCAGAGAGACAGGCAGAGAGAGAGGAAGGGAAGCAGGCTCTCTGCTGAGCAGAAAGCCCAATGTGGGGCTCGATCCCAGGACCCTGGGATCATGACCTGAGCCGAAGTCAGAGGCTTTAACCCACTGAGCCTCCCAGGTGCCCCTGAAATCAAGATATTGACGTAAACAGGGGTTTAGGAGAAATTGATTCCAATCCTCATGAATGACTTTGGGGATTCAAGCCTTCAGTGCAGGAAGTAACTATAGGTGTGGTGGAAATAGAAGGAAAACTAAAATTAGAAGCAAAGCCTGTAGTTGTGACTAAACTGTTGCAATCTCATGATAAAACTTGACAGATGAGAAGTTGTTTCCTATGGGTGAACAAAGAAAGTGTTTTCTTGAAATGAAATCTAACAGTGGTGGAGATATTATGAAGATTGATGAAATTAAAACAAAGAATTTAGAATATTACATAAACTTACTTGATAAAGTAACAGCAGAGTTTGAGAAGATTGGCTCCAATTTTGAAAGAAGTCCTTACTGTGGATAAAATGCTATCAAGTGGCATCACGTGCTACAGAGAAATCATTCATGAAAGGAAGAGTCAATAGATAAAAATTTTATCACTGTCTTAAGAAATTGCCTCAGCCACTCTAACCTTCAGCAGCTACCACCCTGATTAGTCAGTAGCCATCAACAATGAGGTGAACCACTCCACTAGCAAAAAGAGTACAACTTACTGAAACCTCAGATGATGCTTAGCAATTTTTAAGCAATAAGTTATTTTTAAATAAAGGTATGCACATTGTTTTTTTTTAGACATAATGCTATGGTATACTTAATAGACAACACTATAGTATAAATAAAACTTTTATATACACTGGGAAATCAGTCAAAATCATTTGACTTACTTCATTGAAATATTCAGTTTTGGTATTCACCGTACTGTGGTGGTCTTGAGTTGAACCTGCCAATATCTCCAAAATATGCCCATACCTGTGTTTGTTTATCGTAGGATAAAAGAAGCTTTTCTTTTCCTGACAGTAAGGTAATACGTGTACAGTGGCTTATGACTGCGGGGAAGATGAGTTGCAAGTTTGCATCTCAACCTTGTTTTATGGTCAGATTGCACTTCTGATTAAGTTTGTTGATCACTTTTTATTCAGTATTGTTAACTTGGTATTTTATTGGCCCAGCTTCAATAAAAAAGATGGAATCAGAAATGTTGATTAAAGCATAAAAATGTCTATACAGCATGGTTAGCAAAACTAGAATCATATGATACTAAGGCATTAGTGACTTCTGTCAAGAAGATTGACAGATTCGCTAGTGTCATCATCTATTTAAACTGATTTTATGTGGTGGAAATATTTTTATTGTCTTTATCATTCTTATATTGAAGTTGATATTCAGGAATCATTCCATTTCCCTCTTCTAGATTTTACTTACATTATATATAATGACATAAGCTTTCCTTTTCTTTTGTAGTTACTTAAGTTTTCCTAATATTACTTGTTTGTCTGAAAGTTTCTTAGGCAATGGAAGAGGGACCAGGCCAGTTATTATTTAGTACTTAGGGGCAATAATTTTCATATAATAAGTGAGTCCATGCTTCTAATTAGGAACAACCACATCTAGATAAATGACTTGCCATTAAATGTGATGTTTAGTATGGAAAGTGAGATACAAACTAGATTTTTCAATTACATCATGGTAGGAAGTATTGATTCATACTAAAACTTTATAAATACTTCTATAATAGAGAAATTATGTATATATTGAACTATTGTGGAATGTTATTTTGTAGATAAAATAAATTGTGTTCTTAACTTACATAGTATTATTATTTCTGGTGATTTTTTAAAAAGTTTATTTATTTATTTCAGTGAAAGAGAGAGAGAGAGAGCACGCACAGGAGGGAGGGGCATAGGAAGAGGGAGAGAGAAATTCAAGTAGACCCTGTGCTGAGCACAAGGCCCAAGTGGGGCTTAGTCTCGTGACCCTGAGATCAGACCTGAGCTGAAACCAAGAGTCAGATGCTTAACCAACTGTGCTATCCAGGTGCTTCTATTTCTGGTGATTTCTTAACTTATCATGTACATTAGAATTTAATGAGGATTTTTTCCCCTGAAGTTCTGATTGGTTATTTGGAACCATTCACATGCCATTTAAAGGAGTTTCATTCTAGTTTGTACAAGTAATGCCAAGTAAATTGAAATTTGTAAGTGGATCCTTATAAAGAAAGCATTTTTTCATATTTTTAATCAATAATTAATATTTATCATAATTTAATTCATTTATTCAGTACAAGATAATTCTTATTCTGCTTATCTTGGATTAATTGTCTGTTTGTGGATGAAAAGAGCCATGCAGTAGGTTCATATTTATGATATCACTTTAAATTGAGAAGCCTGTAGTCATAAGTCTTTTCCTTCTACTAGAAATTGTTAGGAAAATGCATATTTTATAAGACTATCATTCTTTTGATATTTCTTTCAGAAGACATAATTTTTGAGCTACAATTTGTATTAGGGTCTTTGGGCAAGTATGAGAGAAAGGCAGAAGCCGCCTGTTGAAGATATGACTTAAAGAAGTATATGTAGTATATATTTGATGTAACAACCAACAATACCAGAGTGGAGAGGAATGGAATCTTTTATTGAGGACATACATATTAATTCCATAATGATTTAATCATTGATCATGTTGAAATAAGAACATATTATTCACAGTGAGGGCACTGATAAACTTTAAGTTTTTAAAAAATCTATCCATAAAATGTTCATCATGAGTATACTACTCGATGGAGATAATTTATCTATGAAATACATCTCCTTAAAAATCAATTTGAGGGGCATCTGGGTGGCTCAATCAGTTAAGTGGCTGCCTTCAGTTCAGGTCATCATCTCAGGGTCCTGGGATAGAGCCCCTCATTGGGTTCCCCACTCAGCAGGAAGCCTGCTTCTCCCTCTGCCTGCTGCTCTCCTGACTTGTGTTTGCTCTCTCCCTCTCCTCCTCTCTGTGTTAAATAAATAAATGCAATCTTTAAAAAAATAAAAATGAATTTGATAGTTATTGCATTAACTTTTGGGTAAAAACATAAATATGTGTATTAGTTATCTATTGTTATAATAATATCATAAGACTTAGTGATTTAAAAAAACAAATATTATTTCTTATGAGGCAATTCTGATAATCTAGTCTAGATTCTGATGATGCCACCCAGGTTCACTTGAATGAAGTTGTCTATTCTCTGTGTGGTCTCTCATCCTTAAGAGGCTTGCTGGTTTGTTCTTCAGTAGATGTAGGGTTCAGAGAATGGAAATGTTCAAGGCTTTCCAAGCACATGCTTAAAACTAGAACATCACTTCCATTGGGTTCTTTTGGCCAAAGCAATTCACAAGGCCAACCCACATCCATAGGTGGGTAAAAAGATTCTACCTCGATGCTTGGGGCTGTAAAATCACATTGTGAAGATAGGGATATAAGGAAGCATTAATTGACCATCAATGCAAGCAACTTAGCACAGGGTGCTTCTGATACATTTATATTACAACGTTTTGGTTGCTATATATTTAAAGGTGGCGTAACTTTTTTTTTAATTACCTCTTTTCATATTTTGAACTTTGATAAATAGGACAGGTCTCAAAATAATACTCACTTAAATAAAACTAAGGATAATTGTAGTGAGTTCAAGGATCTTGGGGCTAGTTAAGGAAAAGGTATGCCTATGAGGTGGTATTAGCACATAGCAAGCTATATTTGGGCATCATATGGACTGGTTTGCATGAGAGGGGATATCTCGCATAGCAGAAAACCTTCCAGAGATAATGACATAGAACTACCACCCAGGAGGGAAAAAGGGTAAGGGAACTCCCACAGGAAAGGGAAGTCAAAGAGAAGGGTTACATATCTGGGTAGGTCACTCAGCAGCAAGATGGGGAGTCTCCGGATTAGAGAGTTCTGATCTGTAGTTGGTTGGGGTCTTTTATAGCCCTAAGGTTTATCTTATCTATGCCTAGCAGATATTGGTTGCAGTTTTGTGTGATATGCAAAGCAGGTAGACTCTAAATGGCTGAAACTATACTTTTTTGGGAGATATTTAAAACAACTGTATGTCTAAGAATTTTAGGTTTGGAGTCAACAGGCTTTCAAGTGCTAGCCTGATGTAATAGGTAAACAACGTAGGGGCCAATGTGCAGGAATCATCTTTGGTTCATTTCTATAACTATGTTAGACATACTTCACCATTTTTAGCATCCCTCCTTTTATATAGTGAAGAAAAAAATCTTTGGTGTGGTCTTGCAGCCATCTGGAACACCCAAAAGATAGTTTAAAACATGTCATAATAGTTTGTTTTTAATTTTAGGGTTTGAACTTGGAGAAAACAATATGGAAAGAATTGTTAGAGGAGCCAAAGTAGAAGCAAAAGTCATAGGTGCCTTTAAAGTACAAAAAAAAAAATAACACAGCCTCAGTAACATTAAATATTAGGAATACTAGATTTCACAAGAAGCAGACTAGAAAGAAAAAAAAGATAATTATGATAAAGGAAATATTTTTGTCACATAGGTAACTTCTGTTGTCCGGGAAAGCTATATTGAAGGCACTCAGTGATTTTCCCTTTGTTAAACTAAGAGCAGATTGTGGATTCAAAACTCAGTCTGTCAGTTTAACAGAAAGTAAATCAAATTCTAATCTTTCTTTTTTTGTATACCACTTAAATAACATTTTGTAATCAAAGACTGATGAGAATTTCTCTATTTTATGATTAAGCTCATCAAAATTGACTTAACTTGATCAAAATTTGATATATTTTATAGCTTTTTTCAAATCCATTATTTGTAAATAAAATTCACTTTACATCAAGCCTTCTATAAATTATCCTTCAACCTCAAATTTCCCTTTCTATTATTCTTAGTATTCCAATTATTTAGAGAGGTACTATTGATCAGAGTCCATATGTCTAAGGCTTAATATAAAACTTTTTTAAGTTGATAAAACAATAGACAATACACATCCATCATTTTATAAACATGTTTGCACTTCTTCATTATTCTTTTACTTAATACAGTTCTAATTACTCATATTAACTATAGGTTTTAACCAAAATAACCAATTTCAATTCTCTCTCTCTCTCTCTCTCTCATACACACACACACACACACACACACCCACCCCTCTTTCACTTTTCACACACTTTGGCTAAGGACTCTGTTACATTCAAGGCAACTTAAGAGATGAGCAGAGCTCTTGTGCTTCAATAATCCACATCACACATCACTTTACAGTCATACATAGCTCTTTAAGATTTATTTCTCTCTTCTTGTTAGAACATGGAACTTAAGGTATAAACTTGGCTGACTTGGGTATTTCTACAACAGTTCTCTTATTCTTCTGAGAGAAAGGATAAAAAGTCAGGAACTCAAAATCTGTTATATTTCACTGTAGGTCTTGAAACTCTGCACAGCCAGAAGTAATCATGAACATTTTATATTCATTGCCAGTTTATTTCATACATCAAGACCCATTCATAAAAATTGATATATTAACCAAACAAGAATCCTCTTAGAAGGCAGAGCTCTCTTCTAAGCTATTCAAAATCAATTTTAATTTAAACAAACAAACTGAATGTTTTCCATCATTTTCTTTGCCTTTTCTGGTAGCTTTGTCTAAATAAGATATTTCTCCAGAACACAAAATTATATAGTTCTGACTCAATCTAAAAAAGTTTTCTCAGGAGAGAGGATGAGAGAAAGAACCAGTCATAGATAGAAGAGCTACAGTTACAAGAACATTGTACAAAGTTAACTTTTCCTTTGCAAGGAGAGTAAGGACCTTTTTTTTCATTTATATACACAAGCTCAAAGAGAATGAATAGCCTTAGTTCTACATCTTTAGCTATAGGTTAAAAATAAATGTGGAACAGAGTTTTCTGTGCTTGCGCAAATTTCTCTCCTAGTTGCAGTTACTTGGGAGTAGGAAAAAGTTCTCTAAGTAATACTTGTTGTGAAAGTCTCTTGATATGGAGCTGATCTTCATTCTAGTGGGAACAAAATTGTCTTAAATATTTTTGGCTTTACTGGTGTTCAAACAACATGTAATACAAGGCATATCATAAGCTTCAAGACTCACCAATAAAGACAAATGAAAAAGACTGAGCTGGGATTCTCTGTCATCCACCATCTACCACCAAATAGAGACTAGATGGCTGGTGAACTAATCAAAATCAGACTCCCAACATTTCAGTCACCAAGGAGAGAAAAATAATGTCATTTGTACAAAGTAGAACAGGACTCCTTGAGAGCCAGCCTACTTCAGACATCAGAATAAACTCAGAGGGGGGAAAAATGCAGAAACAGAGCCATGATACTCACTCTGAGAATCAAGAAAGTTGGGCCTAGGATCCAGCGATCTATATACAGTCACTTTTTTTAGGACAAGACCCAGTTCTGGTGTTTGAATAGATCTGGGCATCTCCTTGGAATTTCAGCTGTGAAACTTACAGAAACAAAAGAAATTAAGAAGAAAAAAAGAATGTTTTATATGCTAAAATTTGCAAGGAAACTAGCCTTTGACCTTTGGATGGCTTAGAAAAAACTGACTACCATGTTAAAAAATGAAACATGTATAAATGAAAAAAGCAGACAAAAGATTACCAAGATTGCAGTCTGTCTGTCTATACTAGAAAGTCTGTAGTATTCTCACATATTTATCATCACTTCACAGGCCATCCACATCAGTATTTTAGGGCTTGTCATGGTTTCCATTATAGTTGCCTGCTCCTGTGATCCCGTAGTCCATGACCTTAACAACATATCACCATGCATTTCAATTGAGAGCCTTTGTTAAGATCATTTTTCAGATGATTGGTAAACAGAGTATCAGTGCCAAATTATTTTGATGTAGTTTTCAGTTTAAAATAGCTTCTGAGATAGGAAAGTTATTTTGACTAACCTGCTTTGTCATATGAAAATATTTTGTTCCTTAAATATTATATCTGACTTTTGAATAGTTACAGATAAGCTTTGACAAATTTGCTTCCTTTTGGATTCCCTTTCTTCACAAGGTTCATTTTATATATGTTGTATTGATTCTGGCATATTCAAACTTCTTTGGAGAGTCCTATTGACATGTCCAGGTGATGTATATGAAATCTATGTACAAATTATAATACATTTCCTATTTTAATACATTTATGATTGAAATGAATTTAAGACTTTTCAGAAGTGATTATTTTCTTATTAACTATAATAAGAACCTTTTATATTTTATTTTTAGGCTAAAGTCTATTCTAAGTAAAAGTGTCAAACTCGACAATAAAGTTAAAAGGATTGGACCACACATAGAAATTTTCCAAGTGTTCCGGGAAAGGAACAAACTCATACATAACAAAAAAGTAGTTAGAATGATCACCATCATGCAAGCCTATGTCAGAGGATGGCTTGAACGCAAAAGATTGCAGAGAATAATGATCAAGGTAAAGCATGTGTTAAATATAATGTGCACAAATTTTCTTATGTAGATATTAAATTAATCAAGTTTTGAATAATAATCTGGTCAATGTATCTATAATAAAGTTCTGACTACATTCTTTTCATTGAGAAAATGTTATGAATTATCTACTCTGCTGACAGTTTCAGATTTGGTCAAACCAGAGAATCTGAAAAAAAGGCCCAGTGTATTCTTAACCCAATAGTTCTGGGACCACTTTTATTCTAAAGTCAGGACCACCTGTCCTTTTACTAATTTTGTTTCACCTTTTTGCTTTTTATTGTCCATATAAAAGAATTTTCTTCCACTTCCTACACTCCTAGATATTCTCGTATAGCATACATATTCAACTCAAAAAGAATGATAGACAAACACACACACACACACACACACACACACACAAAACACCCCTGAGCAACTTGCATAAGCAGCAATCTTAACTTTTTAAAAATAAATGTCTAGGATCTATTTTGTCTGACAACAATTAATTCTTTGATCTATGAGTATGTTTATGGTTTGTTAGTGAATTTTTTTGTTATAGACTCTACATGTAGGTGAAATCATATAATATTTGTCTTTCTCTGCCTGACTTATTTCACATAGCATAATACCCTCTAGATCCATCCATGCTGAAAATGGCAAGATCTCATTCCTTTTCAAGGCTGAATTATATTCCATTGTATCTGTCTATCATCTATCTATTATCTATCTATCCATTATCTATCTATTTATCTATCTATCTACATCATCTATCACATCTTTATCCACTCATCTATTGATGGACATTAGGTGGCTTCCATATCCTGGCTATTGTAAGTAAAGCTGCATTGAACATAAAGGTGCCTATATCTTTGAATTAGTGTTTTAATTATCTTCAAAAAATATCAAGAGTGGAATTGCTAGATTGTATAGTAGTTCTGTTTTTAATTTTTTGCGGAACATTCGTACTGTTTTCCATAGTACCTGTATCAATTTACATTCCTGCCAATAATGCATGAGGGTTTTCCTTTCTCCACATCCTCACCAATACTTGTTATTACTTATCTTTTTAATAGTAGCCATTAAGACACATGTGAGGTGATATCTTATTGTGGTTTCGATTTGCATTTCCTTGATGGTTAGTGATATTGAGCAGCTTTTCATGTACGTATTGGCATCTGTATGTCTTCTTTGGGAAAACATCTATTCAGGTGTACTCTGCCTATATTTTAATTGGATTTTTAAGAATATTTAGTTGTATGAGTTCTTTATATATTTTGAATGTCAACTCCTTTCTAATATGTCATTTTCAAATAATTTATGCCATTCATTAGGCTGTTTTTTCATTTTGTTGATGGTTCCTTTTGCTGTGCAACAGCTTTTTAGTTGGAGATAGTCACATTTGTTTATTTTTGCTCTTGTTGTCCTTGCCTGAGGAGACGGATCTAAAAAAATTACTGCTAAGACCAATGTTCAAGGGCTTACTACCTGTGTTTTCTTCTAAGAGCTTTATGTTTTAAGGACTCATTTGAGCCATTTATACATTTTGAGTTTATTCTTGTTTGTGTGTAAGAAAGTGAACCAGTTTCATTCTTTGGCATGTAGCTGTCCAGTTTTAACAACATCATTTATTGAAGAGACTGTCTTTTCCTCATTGTGTATTCTTACCACTATTATCATAGATTACTTGACTTTATAAGTGAGGGTTTATTTCTGGGCTGTCTATTCTCTTCCATTGATCCATGTGTCTGTTTTGATCACTGTTGCTTTGTAGCATAGTTTGAAATCCTGGGACATGATACCTCCAGCTTTGTACTTCTTTTACAAGATTGTCTTTGTTATTTGGAGTTGGTTTGGTTCCGTACAAATTTTAGGTTATTCTAATTCTGTAAAAAATGCTACTGTTATTTTTATAAGGATTGCAATGAATTTGCAGATAACTTTGGGAGTATGGGTATCTTAATACTACAAAAAAATCCTAATGGTGTACTGTGTGGTAACTGACATAACATAATAAACAAACAAAAAACAATATTAATTCTTCCAATCCATGAGCCTAGTATGTTTTCATATTTAATCATGCCATATTTGATTTCTTTCATCAGTGTCTTTTAGTTTTTAAAATACAGTTCTTTTATCTCTTTGGTTAAATTTATTTCTAGATATTTTATTCTTTTGGATGCACTAGTAAATAAGATTCTTTTTTAAATTTCTTTTTCTGATAGCTTGTTATTACTATAAAGAAACACATTTCTATATATTGATTTTATAACCTACAACTTTATTGAATTCATTTATTAAACCTAATAGTATTTTGGTGGAGTCTGTGTTTTCTTTTTTTTTTTTTTTCCATTTTATTTATTTTTTCAGCGTAACAGTATTCATTCTTTTTGCACAACACCCAGTGCTCCATGCAAAACGTGCCCTCCCCATTACCCACCACCTGTTCCCCCAACCTCCCACCCCTGATCCTTCAAAACCCTCAGGTTGTTTTTCAGAGTCCATAGTCTCTTATGGTTCGCCTCCCCTCCCCAATGTCCATAGCCCGCTCCCCCTCTCCCAATCCCACCTCCCCCCAGCAACCCCCAGTTTGTTTTGTGAGATTAAGAGTCATTTATAAATGAGTCTGTGTTTTCTTATATATAGTATCATGTCATCTGCAAATAGTGATGATTTTATTTCTTCTTATCCAATTTGGAAGCCTTTTATTTCCTTTTTCCCCCCTAATTACTGTGTCTAGGACTTCCAATACAATGTTGAATAAAAGTGGTGAACATGGGCATCTTTGTTTTGTTCCTGATCTTAGAGGAAAAGATTTTGGCTTTTCATTACTGAGTATGATGTTAGCTCTAAGTATGCTATATATGGCCTTTTTATTAGTTGAGTTATGGTCCTTCTGTTTTATTTTATTGAGAGTTTTTATCATAAGTAAATGTTGAATTTTATCAAAATCTTCTTTTATATCTACTGAAATGATCATGTGATCTTTACCTTCATTTCTTAATGTGGTGCATCATGTTGAGTGATTTATGGATGTTGGAACATTCTTACATCCCTGGAATAAAGTTCACTTGATCATGGTATATGAACATCTTAATGTACTGTTGAATTCAGTTTCCTAATATTTTGTTGAGGATTATAGTATCTGTGTTCATCAGGGACTCTGGCCTGTGATTTCTTTTCTTTCCTTTCCTTTTTTATTTCTCTTTTCTTTTCCTCTCCTCTCCTCTCCTCTTCTTTTCTCTCCTCCCTTCCTTTCTTCCCCTTTCCCCCTTCCTTCCTCCTTCTTTCCTTCCTTCCTTCCTTCCTTCCTTCTTTCTCCTTCTCTGATTTTGGTATCAGGGTAGTACTGGCCTCATAAAATGAGTTTGGAAGTGTTCATTCTTTCCATTTTTTGGTAAGAGTCTGAGAAGTATAGGTATTAAATATACAGTAATAGTGTTTCTCAGATGCTTCCAAAAATTGAAAGAGTGAACACTTCCAAACTCATTTTATAAGGCCAGTACTACCCTGATACTGATACCAAAGTCATAGAAGGACATCACCAAAAGAAAGAAAGAAAGAAAGAAAAAAAGAAAAAAAAAAGAGAGAAGAGAAGGAAAAAAAAAGAAAAGAATCACAGATCAGTGTCCCTGATGAACACAGATACCATAATCCTCAACAAAATATTAGGAAACTGAATTCAATAGTACATTAAGATGTTCATATACCATGACCAAGTGAACTTTATTCCAGGGATGCAAGAATGTTTCAACATCCATAAATCAATCAACATGAAGCACTACATTAAGAAATGAAGGTAAAAGTCACATGATTATTTCAGTAGATGTAGAAGAAGAATTTGATGAAATTCAACATTCACTTATGATAAAAACTCTCAATAAAATGGGTATAGAGGGACCATGCCTTAACTCTGTTTCATTTAGGTTTTTTTCTGAGGTTTTATTTTGTGCTTTTATTTGGAACATATTCATCTGTTTCCTCATTTTACTTGACTCTCTGTTTGTTTCTGTGTATTAAGTGAAACAATTACCTTTAGCCTTGTGTAGGTGATAAAACTTCTCATTCAACCTTGCTTTAGCTCTTAGTTATTTCTTGAACCTTTGTGATTGTGTAAGCAGCCTGATTAATTTTTGATAGGTCCCTATTACTGAGGTGTGCCAAGTCCTGCCAGTGTCCCAAGGAAAGGGATCTCATTTAGTACCAGGTTTCAGGCTGACTAGAAGCCAGATCCTCAGGCAGTAGCTTAAAAAATATTCAATTATACAGTCCTGTAGGGCTACAACTGTAAATCCTACTGACCTCCAGATCAGAAAATCTAGAGGATATTTCTGAGTGATAGTTGCAAAATTTGGGGCTCCAGGTGAATAAATATATAATCTTCTTTTCTGGGAATTATTGATGAGGAATAGTGAGGCCAGAGAAGTATGCAATGCTGATGTCGCCCAGTTTACATTCCCTGAGAGTGCTTCTGTAGACTCTAGATGTGTTGCAAACCTGAAGCCTATCCTTTAGACTGAAGCTCTGTGATGAGTAAGTCACAGAGTCCCATTTTTACAGGAAAACTGGGGGTGTATTTCAATCTGCTGACTGTGGTTCTGTGGGAGGTAGTTTGCCAAGAGCTCTTTCCAATGGAAGGACTGTGCAGCCCAAGAACGTGAACCCTCTAGGGCCAGGCAACCAACAGGCATCATCTGTGTGGATTGTGCACACCCTCTGACTTTAGCAAGGCACATGAAGAGTGTAGGGGACAGGGCACACTCACTGACTTCAGCAAGGCTGTGGGAAAATTCTTTGTTTGCTTATGCCTGTGTCCTTAGATATGTAGTAGGAGAATGTTTTGTTTGTGTGTGCCTGCTAGCTTTCGCAAGAGAGTGGGAGAATGTCATGATCACTTGCACTTGCTGGCTCCAACCAGGTTACAGGCTTTAGCAGGGACTGGGAGACTGTTATGACTGCTCACACACATGGGCCCCAGCCAGTGGCACCACTGTTCACCCCTGCCGGCCTCAGCAAGGCAACAGGTTAGCACTGAATCTGCCCATACCTGCCTGTGCTAGCCAGGTTGGGGAGAGTGCAAAAATGGCATTTGCCAGTGTGTCCATCTCTGAAAAGCATCCCAGCTGTCCCCTGCCCCTTGTCTTAAGACTAGCAAATGAATTCCCTTCACATGTAGTCCAGGTGCTTTTCAAACTTACTTTTGTGTTGGGTCCTGGGATTAGTGAGACTATAGCCGAGCCTTTTAAAAGGAGAACCTCAGTTCCCTACAGCCTTTGTCTCCTTTGAATATAAGCCCTGTTGGTTTTCCTACACATCTCTATATGGTCTTTTTATCCTTTGTTGTGAGGAGCAGTTCTGCTAGTTTTCTTTTTCAGAGGAAATTGTCCACATGTAGCTATAGGTTTGGTGCATTTGTAGGAAGAGCTGAGATCAGGATCTTCCTGTGCCAACATCTTGGACGACCCCTCCTCACGACCTATATTGATGAATTATTCCACCACTCATTGTCCAAATTACACCTGGAGTTTTCTGAGACTTTTTAAAATTCCTCACTTCCTTATTCAGTTGATCGTCACCATAACATTTCTGTGTTGCTCTTCCTCTCTTTGTATCTTGCCAGAGGTCCTATTTATCAACCTTCATATGGAGAATTACACTTGTGTCCTAATTATCCTCCTTGCTGCCTACCCCCTAACCTTTTATATGCAATTAAGAAAATTTCACTCTGATTGCCTTATTCCATTTCTTATACTCTTTTAATGGCCCTATATTGCTTATAGGAGAAAGTATGAATTCTCTAACATAGTACACATGACCTCCCTGATCTGGCACTTGCCCACTGTCCATCTTCATCCCATGATACTTTCGCACTAATGCCCTGTACTCTAACAAAGCCCAAATTCTTTATTTTTTCCTATTATGTCTTATGTTTTAATGTTATTCTCTTAAGCTGGAATACTCTTCCTCCCTAATCTTTGGATAAACTCCAACTCATCTTTCAGGATCGTTTTAAAATTGTATGTGCTAAGACATTGTCCCTGGCCCATCAAGCCGAAATGATTTCTCTATTCTTTTGGTCATTATTATGCTCATGTTATCTATATTATGATCTTCTTTTACATGTCTGTCATAAGCAATACCAATAAATGACCTATTTGGGAGTACATACTTGTTATCTTCAAATTTTTAGCACCACATTGCTTTTTGACACACAATATACAGTCCTATTATTTTAACTATTTGCACTTTTTTCTGCTTTTTTCTTTTTTACTTAGTTATTTCTTTATGTTTACATGGTTTCTGTTTTGTTTGCTACTGTGTTCAAAAGGCTAGAATAGTGCTTGGTACATGGTAAGTATTCAACAAATATCTACTGAATGGATGAATTAATTCAACAAAATATAGTTATAGAAATTTATCAGGGTACTCTAATGATTCTCTTTTATATATAAAGAGAAATAATGTGGATGTATGTATTTAAGTATATAATACAGAATATATATTATATAATGTATCACATGTATATGATATATGTATGATTGTGTGCATTTATATTATGATTTAATTTAATTATATCATTTTCTGCTATTGAAGAGAACTGGAGAGTCATCCATCACCTCTGGGAGAAAAACAAGCTTAGTAAACGTAGAGACCAAGAATGGGCCCAAAATCATGGTGAAAAGGAGATACTGACAAGGAAATGTTGAATTTCTATGTAGAGGTAGAATTTTCAATGTAAAGAATGGGAAGCATGTTCAAAGAGTTGGGGCCAATATAAACTAGATTGTTGACTTTGATTTGGTTATAAAATTTGTTATGATCGCTGCTTTGCTTCTTTATTCTATCACTGGTATGGTGCTTTTTATGTTGATTGGCTGCTTTGTTTGTATGGTTAATATTGTTTTGTCTACCATTGAACAGCCGGAGGCTTGTAATGCATACATTGTCAGGTTCCAGGACTCTGCCTGTGTGCAGGGTTGTTTTTTGGGGAATTCTTGATAGACTTTCTGCTCTAGCAGCTGCACAGCAAATCACTGGGTAATTGTGAGCACCATGGCAATCCCTCTGCTAGAAAACTTCCATGGTCATATTGTTTGGCTGCCACTTCAGAGCTGGTAGTTGTGGACAGTGTCTACTAGAAAGTCTCTTTGAATTACCTCAAGAGACCATACAATTTCCATAATTTCCTGTGAAATACTCCAGTTTGGGTTTATTTAGAAATAATGAAGCACCACTAAACTATCATATCAGTCATAAGGGTACCACAGATGTCATTACATTTGACTATCAGTGTTATTTATTTCCACCATTCGAAGTCCTTTTCCTTTTGAAAACTCTGTGTTGTTTGTTTGCATGTATTTGGGAATAAGTAATAATGATATTTAAAAAAACAGTTAAGGTATAAAAATAGTATTTTTTCTCATTGTGATTCCTCTGAGCTTTTACATAATTTCAGTATTTTTCTCTGAATATTTATAATTTAAAATTTTAAGAATTTCAGTCTTAAATTAATATATTCATTTGCTGTTTGCCCCAAATACTGAAATTCTAGGGCATTTGAAGAGCTCATGGTTGCAACAAGAAAGTGTTGAAAATCAATCGTCTTTGAATAAATATTTGAATAAATATTTGTTGAACAAATAAACTTGGAATAGTTCTGAAAAATCTGAGTATTAAGGTTACCATAGCAATAGACTATGCATAAGCCAGTGGTCTTTAACCTTCTGGAGGTCATAGAACCCTTTGAAAATTTATTGATAAAGTATGGATTTCCTCCCATTATCTCAAAACACACGCACACAAAAAAACAATAAGAAAATCCTGGAGCCCAGTCTTGGTCCCCATGGCAAAGGTGACATTGAAAAGTTTTTTTTTTTTTTTTTTTAAATAACAGTTACTATGTATTGGATCCAGTTTCTTGTCTGGTTTGTGATCTCATAGAGCATATAGTCTAGAGAGACATGCAGATAATTAAAAGAAGTCTTAGGTACTATTAGAGAACTTAGGAAGACCATTTAATTCAAAAGATTGTGTTTGGTGAGGGGGTTGGATAGTGCCAATACATTGAGATTCAGAAAATGAGTGGTAGTTATATTTTGTCAGGAAGACTGATAGGCTGAGAGAGTTGTAGGAACAGTAAAAGACAATCAATGACCATAGGTGAACTAGAACATTGAGGGGTCAAGAGCTGCTTGGGAGGAAGCTGAGATAGCAGTCAAATTAAGCATGTTGTTGTTTTTTAAGGCTTTTTTTTTTTTTTTGACAGAAAAGAGAGAGCAAGAGTGTGCAAGCAGGGGGAGCTGCAGAAGAGGAGGGAGAAGCAGACCCTCTCCTGAGTAGGGAGCCCCATTGGGGCTAGATCCCAAGACCCTGAGCTGAAGGCAGATGCTTAACCGATTGAGTCACCCAGGTGTCCTGATTAAGCATGTTCTTAAAAACCATGCTAATGAGTTTATGCTTTTATTTAGTATATGGGAATGGATGATTTTAAAGCCAATCAGTGACATTAATTGATTTGCCTTTTAGAAGGATTACTGACTCTGGGCAGTGAATTGGGGGACAAGGATGAAGAAGTAGAAGGTGGACAACAAATAAGCTTTATCAGTAATTTGGTGTGTGATAATAGAGACTTGAGTTAGGGCTGGAGAGATGGAACAGAGACAGGACACTGGGTTTGAATGGATTTGAAGATAAGGGAGAGAGAGGTGTCAAGAACATTTCCTCAATTTTTGTGTTTCTTGTCTTGGGCATCCTGGTGAATGGTTGTGAAATACAGAATTTAAGAAGAAGAGAAGGTAGGAGAGGGAAAGAAAGAAAAAGAAATAGAATCCAGTTTCCAAAACTGGCTTTGAATTACCTGTGGGAAATCTTTGAGATGTCTGGGAGGCAGTTGAATGTATGGGTCCAAAACTCAGAAGGAAGATTGGGCCATAAGGAAACATTTAGACTTCTTCAGTAGTTTTTGAATTCTTTTCCACCTTAACACACTTGAGGAAGACAGTAAAACCGTCCCACTCATTAAAGTAACCCCATTTAGCAGTGATTCTCATGTTATTTCTGAGGAAGTTCTTTACCTAGGTGACTGCATGGCTCCCTTCGTTCAGGTCTGTGCTCATTGTTAGTTAACAAAAATCTGCTCCATGCTGCCTTATAAAGAGGTAACATCCAGTCTGGTCACTCCCTATTCTATTTAAAAGACTTCAAAGCACTTACTGACAACCAGCACATAGATATTTGTTTATTGGATTACTGTTTCTTCCATTACAATGTAACTCCCTGAAACAAGAATTTTGCCTTCTGTGTTCATTAATCTGTTCACAAAGTATAGAATACCCTGTTACATAATAGGCTCCCATTAATTAGCTAAATTACATAAAGTGTATAAATTAAAATAAGTAATTTTCAACATGATGGAGGATGTATAATAGCTTATTTGGATGAGAGGATGTGAAATTTGAAAAATTTTTTCTAAATATTTTGACTCAGCTCCCTGACCAAGGATAGCTTCCTGTACTCTGCCCCCGTCTGTATATTTGAGATCATTATTAGTGATACTGACTGAAGCCAGGGGAATATTGTATTAAGAAAGAAGGTGGAGTCACTAATTTCCAATACTGCTAGGAATAAAGATCTAGACAGAATTTTCTGTCTTTAAAACAGTTAGTTCATGGATGAACTTTACAAATTTCATTGGAGTCATGTGGAAAGCAAGAAAGTGAAAACATCTAAGAGACACTATGAGGTATAATGAAAAATAGTATACAATGGAAAATAATTAAGTACATTTAAATGTTTTTTGCAAAAGCCAATAAGAGGGGAAGTTTGATGATATAAGAGAGGTGAGGATAATCCATATTAGAAGGCTAAGAATATTGGAGGGGGTTGTGTTTATAAGACACCTGATAGAATTAGCCTTAGGTAAAAGAGACATACTTCTCTGTTCTAGGACCAAAGGATGTTGCTGAGTGTTTAGATTGATGATAGGAAGTTGAGATAACAATAATCTAATGTTTTTTCCTTGGTGAAGTGGGGGACAAGGTCATTTGCTGAGAGTGAGCATTTAGAAGGTGAGTTTGAATGTTTGAGGAGGTTGAGTGCTTGCTTTGGCAGCACATATACTAAAATTGGAATGTTTGAGGATGTTGAGTTTCTACAGAAAATGACAAAAAGAGAGATGCCTAGAAAAACATAGGTGAATTTTGATGCCACTTTGAGAACCCAGGGGGGTTGGTGATGAAGATTTGAAGTGGTACCATTCCTCTAAGTTATATAATTATCTTTACTAGCTATGAAAAGTAAGGCATAGAGAGTTAACAAAACTTGTCTAAAGTTACAGATCCATCCAGTGGCATAGCTGAATTTTCAGTATCAAACCTAAGTCTGCCTAATTCTAGACACTTTAAAACATTAGACCATTCTGGTAACAGTAGTATTCAATGATCATTGCAAAATAGTGGAGTCTTGTCTTAGACCAGGCTCAACATAGGCATTGGAGTGTCCTGCCAAAAGCCAAAATTAGATTAAAACTCCCTTCTGACACTGTAGAGCCAATTGGTATGTGGTCACATCCGAGAGATGATTAGGAGAGTCTGAGCTGTATTGATATAAAGGAGCACCAATTGTGTGGCAACTAGAAGTTGTTACTTAAATTTTGCAGAGATGCATGAGTGGAAGACAAGATTCAGTGATACCATTGACCAAGACTGTGTACTCACAGTCTTTATACTACGCAATTAGAGATAGAAAAATTAAGCATGTGCTTCAGGTATGTTATAATCATTCTGACCAAGATCAAAGTGAGTGGCAGCTGACACAGAAAAGAGGTCTGAAGAGAGTAGGACCCAACCTAGGAGAGAGACATTTTCTTTACACACTGTGTGGCTAAGGGCTTCACTAATTCTTTAGTGTGTGGGGAAGTGAATACAAAAATCACATTTAACATTATGTGTGGCTTGTATGCTTGTAAGTGTGTTTATGTATGTGTGTGTAAGATAACAATTCAGAATATTCAATCCTTATTTCATTGGGTTTTAGTTTAGGTTTAAAAGACTAAACTAGGTTTAAAAACCTAGTTTTAAATTTAAAAACCTTATCCTATGATCTCCCTGATATGAGGACGTGGAGAAGCAACATGGGGGGTTAGGGGGATAGGAGAAGAATAAATGAAACAAGATGGGATTGGGAGGGAGACAAACCATAAATAACTCTTAATTTCCTGATCTGTTTTAATAAGATTTTTTTATAAGGACCCTTTTTGATAATGTCATATGCAAGTGTTTAGACAAGGTAAGACTTCAGTTCATATATATGGGCAAGTTATCTACTTATATGTCTAAACATCATTTTTTAAAAGTCAGAAAGTTGAACTGTGGATAACATTTGATACTGCCCCAGTGTTAAAAACAAAACCTCAACATGTAAAAATCTCTTATAAACTAGTAAGAATCACAAGGAAATAGGTAGAAGACATGAACTAGTACTTTACTGTAGAAGAAACATAAGTGGCAAATAAATATGAAAAGAGAGGACTCTAGCTATCTAAGCTATCTAAGAAATTAAGCCCAACTAAGTGTCATAAGGTAGTGAAATTCTCCAAACAAGCAATCCATTCATTACTTTTTTGAAACAAGACATGACCATATCAACCATAAGGCAAAGTAAAAGTGCATACTAGAAAAATTTTTAAACATTGATGTGTGGTAAGTATGAAACATTTACCCTTTAAGTCAACATGGATTAAAAATTATAATTACTAATTTATAAGTCTTTTGTATTCTAATATTATTTTTGTAATTATTAGAGAAAAATTCATGGACTTAAATACATTCTTAAAAAATGAAAATAGATGAATTAAGTCTTCAATTCAAAAAGTCAAGAATAGGAAGATAATTCTTTAAAAAGGAATTCATAAAGATAAGTAGAGAAATTAATGAACTAGTAAATGTAAAATGTAAAAATAATTGAATTGATAAATAAAATAGAACTGTTTATTTAGAAAAGAAAAAAACCTGAAATAGATTATTTTTCACGGTTTAATCTTTAAAGCCTATTGCAATAGAATGTGGAAAATGTATTTATATAAATATATAATCACAGTTAAAAGGCAAACTGATAAAGCAAAGTTTGTACATTTGCTGAAAAGGATTAAAGAGTTTTAGAAATCAACATGAAAAACCTGAAAAGTCCAGGAAAATTTAAGTAAAAGATAGTAACATAAAATTTTCAAAAGAAAGAAAATAAATAAGGATTTGAGCACCCCTAGTGAACAGCCTAGGCAAGAATCACCATTTCAGAATAATGCCTTAATAAAACTTTTTTTTTTTTCCTGGCCAAGTGGGTTACATATTACAGAAATCAGGATGCCCAGCTAGGAAGCTTCCATGAAGGTAGCCATCTTTGAAAATTCTATGCTATGGAACTATGGGCATCTGATGATAAAGTTTTTCATATTGAGGCTCTCTGAACTTCAAGATTATCTTATTTTACAGTGCATGTGTTTTAGGCAACCTACACAATAAACATTAATAAATACATCCAAAATTTAAAAAACTGGGTGAAACAGATGAAATGAAAAGGGCAAAATCAGATTAAATATATATAGAAGAAATATGTAAATATGGGGCTTTACTGTCTATACTGCTGTTTTATAGGCTTTGTCTCATGGACCAAATTTGAGAGCAGTTATAAAGATGTATCATAGACAGATCCATCGTGTTAAATATCGACTTGGTCTTTGGAGGACAAGACAAATTATAAACTTTGCAGAGCTAGAGGAATGGATGGACAGAAAAAAGTGTAAGTGATACAGTCATTCCTGGTTTGATTTTAAATTTGGAATTCATTTAATCATTGGAATTTTATATATAATTTACATGTAATTATCCATAGACACCAAAGTTAAATCTATTTTATAATCCTGAAATCTATCTGCATTTTACTTTTTAAAAATATTTTTAAATGTTCATCATCACTAGCCATCAGGGAGATTCAAATTAAAACAACATTGAGATACCACCTAACACCAGTTAGAATGGCCAAAATTAGCAAGACAGGAAACAACGTGTTGGAGAGGATGTGGAGAAAGGGGAACCCTCTTACACTGTTGGGGGGAATGCAAGTTAGTGCAGCCACTTTGGAGAACAGTGTGGAGATTCCTGAAGAAATTAAGAATAGAGCTTCCCTATGACCCTGCAATTGCACTGCTGGGTATTTACCCCAAAGATACAGATGTAGTGAAAAGAAGGGCCATTTGTACCCCAATGTTTATTGCAGCAATGGCTACGGTCGCCAAACTGTGGAAAGAACCAAGATGCCCTTCAACAGATGAATGGATAGGGAAGATGTGGTCCATATACACAATGGAGTATTATGCCTCCATCAGAAAGGACGAATACCCAACTTTTGTAGCAACATGGACGGGACTGGAAGAAATTATGCTGAGCGAAATAAGTCAAGCAGAGAGAGTCAAGTGTCATATGGTCTCACTTATTTGTGGAGCATAACAAATAACATGGAGGACATGGGGAGATGGAGAGAGAGGGAGTTGAGGGAAACTGGAAGGGGAGATGAACCATGAGAGACTATGGACTCTGAAAAACAACCAGAGGGTTATGAAGGGGTGGCGGGGGGGGGGGAGGGGGTGGGAGGTTGAGGAACCAGGTGGTGAGAAATAGGGAGGGCACGTACTGCATGGAGCACTGGGTGTGATGCCAAAACAATGAACACTGTTATGCTGTAAATAAACAAATAAAAATAAATTAAAAAAAAGTTTTATTTAAATTCCACTTAGTTAACATGCAGTGTAGTATTAGTTTCAGGTCTATAATATGGTGAGTCAATACTTCCATACAATATCTGGAGGCTATTTGCATTTTTTTTTTCCATTTTATTTATTTTTTCAGCGTAACAGTATTCATTCTTTTTGCACAACACCCAGTGCTCCATGCAAAACGTGCCCTCCCCATTACCCACCACCTGTTCCCCCAACCTCCCACCCCTGATCCTTCAAAACCCTCAGGTTGTTTTTCAGAGTCCATAGTCTCTTATGGTTCGCCTCCCCTCCCCAATGTCCATAGCCCGCTCCATCAACAGATGAATGGATAAAGAAGATGTGGTATATATACACAATGGAATACTATGCAGCCATCAAAAGAAATGAAATCTTGCCATTTGCGACGACGTGGATGGAACTAGGGCTATTTGCATTTTAAAGTGACGTATGTTTCATTTAATTTATTAGGATCCTGTGTTTATAAGCAACAGAAAATCCAGTCTAGTTAACAAAAGCAAAAAGGAAATTTAAAAGAAAAATACAGGAAATGTAACTTAAGAATCAGATTTCATACAGAACTCAACACAGAGCTATTTTCAGGGCTCCTGTGTGGCTCAGTTGGATAAGTGGCTCTCTTCTGCCCAGGTCATGATCCCAGGGTCCTGGGATTGAGCCGCAAGTGAGTCTCTCTGTTCAGCGGGGAGTCTGCTTCTCATTTTCCCTCTGCCCCTTCCCCTTGTTCATGCTCTCTCTCTCTCAAATAAATAAATAAAATCTTAAAACAAAACAAAAACGCACAAAAAGCAGAGCTACTTCAGAGATTTAGAGAGCAAAATGTAAGGAAAAATTTCTTTTTGACTTTGGGAGATAGATAAGCTGTTGTCACTTTTAAGACTTTTGTTTCTATGCTTTAAGTTCAGATTCCTAGGAGAGAGTACCTTATTGGTTTAATTTGAATCAGGAGTCCAATACTCTTCCATGGGAGGGCAGAGAACTTTGCTTGAGAGTTGCACAGAAGCTCTATCCATTGGGGGAGGAGTAGCTCCCCAAAGGAAAACTACATATTGCTAACATAAGAATAGCTAATGGACACCAAGTAGACTAAATAGATATCTATTATGTGTTACTTGTTAGTGTTGATATTTTGTCCACAGAACGCTTCCCTAATATATATCTTAGCTTTCAGAGAGCCTCATTCCTATTATATTTAATGAATTTACATTGCTTAGGATTAGGATGGACATTATAACCAGTGTCTTGATTAAAAAAATAATAAATGAGGACTTCTTGTTTTGGTTCTACATGGAAGGAGCTTATACATCTCCACTCCATCTTAACAACAAGGGAAAAAGCTGAATAGACTAAAAAATTTACTCTATTCTTGGGTCTATAAGAGAAGAGAAGACACAAGTCAAAACACTGCCACCAAGATTAAAGAGACTGACATACAGTGAGTTGCAGTTTCCCAGAGCAGAGACTCATGAGTAGAAATGAATGTGGGAGGAAACAAGTGTTGGCAAGGATGTGGAGAAAAAGGAACGCTCGTGCACTATTGGTGAGAATGCAAACTGGTGCAGCCACTGTGGAAAATAGCATGGAGGTTCCTCAGAAACCTAAAAATAGAAATACCCTACAATCCAGTAAATCACACTACTGTGTATTTACCTAAAGAATACAAAAACACTAATTCAAAATGATATATGCATCCATATATTTATTGTAGCATTATGTACAATAGTCAAATTATAGAAGCAATGCGAGTACAAGTAACCACTGATAAATGAATGGATAAAGAAGAAGTGGTATATATACACTATGGAATATTACTCAGCAATAAAAGAGGAATTACATCTTGCCATTTGTAACAACATGGTTGGATCTAGAGTAAATGCCAAGTGAAATAAGTCAGAGAAAGACAAATACCATGTGATTTTACTCATATGTGGAATTTAATAAAACAAGTGAATAAAGAAAAAAGAAAAACCAAGACCAGACTCCTTAGAGTCTGGTGGTTACCAGAGGGAAAGTGGTGGGGGGGTGGGTGAAATAGGTGAAGAGGATCAAGAGTACACTTGTCATGATGAGCACTGAGTAATGTAGAGAATTGTTGAATCACTATATTGTACATCTGAAACAACTGTAACATTGTATGTTAATTATACTGTAATTAAAATTAAAAAAATAAAGAATTTGATGTAAGAACCAGTGCCAGGTAGGAAAATTGAACCATCATTGGCAAATAGCTGGAAGCTCAATGTGAACAATTCTGAGAGTTAAAAACTTCAGAAGGACTCAGTCATAAGACCACGACAGTATCATTATAATTACCTCTAGGAGCTTGACCAGATTCCCACAGTAAATGTCTATTTACTATTTTGAAATTTGCTAGATCACACTTTTCTTAAGAAGGTCTACATTCAGGGGAAATTAGTTAACCGGAGCCTAGCCTGCTGGGTTATTTTCTGAACTTAACTGACATAATGAAGAGAAACACCTCATTTCAGTCCACTTTGGCCATCCTGTCCCACCTATGGGGGAGGGAAAAAAAACCGAGAAACACTTGTATAATTTACAGTCCAAAGACACAAAGTCATTAAGAGACTGCAACCTAATCATAGGTCTGTCGAACACTTCCTCTGACGCCTTACTACCACATTACTAAGGGTCTATTTGCAACAGTTCCTTTTACTTGATATATTACGTCTGGCTATCAAGAAAAATTTAAAGCTGTACAAAAAAACAAAAAAGCACAGTTTGAATAGACAAGGCATCAGAACCACAAATGGCAGGGATGTTGGAATTATCAGATCAGAGATTTAAAACAACTATGATTAACACACTACAGGCTCTAATGGATAAAGTAGACAGCATGCAAAAACAAGTGGGTGACATAAGCAGAGAGATGGAAATCCCAAGAAAGAACCCCCCCCCAATGCTAGAGATAACACTGTAATAGAGATGAGGAATGCCTTTGATGGTCTTATTAGTAGATTAGACATGGCTGAGGAAGGACTTCCTGAGCTAGAGGATAAATCAGTAGAATCCTTGAAAACTGAAAAAGCAAGAGAGCAAAGACTGAAAAAAAAAAAAAAGAAGAAAACCTGAACAAAATATCCAGGAGCTATAGGACAATTACAAAAAGAGTAACATAAGGATAATGGGAAAACCAGAAGGAGAAGAAAGAGAGAAAATAACAGAACAGATGTTTAAAAATAATGACTGAGAATTTCCCCAAATTATTCTTGGACACCAAGCCACAGATTCAAGAATCTCAGAGAACACCAAGCAGAATAAATTCCAAAAATTACAGTTATTTTGGTATAGGCATTATCATCTTCAAACTACAGCAAATCAAAGATAAAAAAATCCTGAAAGAAGCCAGATATAAAAAGCACCTAGCCTATAGTGGAAGAAAGATAAAAATTACATGCAATTGATTAGAAACCATACAAGCAAGAAGGGAGTAAAATATTTAAACTGGTGGGAGAGGAAGAAAAAACAACAAAAAACATAAAACCTAAACCTGAAGCAGGTGGTGGGTAATAGGGAGGGCACGTACTGCATGGAGCACTGGGTGTGGTGCAAAAACAATGAACACTGTTATGCTGAAAATAAACAAAACAAAACAAGACAAAAAAACCTAAACCTAAAGTGATGGGAGAAAACAACAACAACAAAAAAACCTGCCTAAGAAGAAAAGAACAAGCACACACATTATTAATATCAGAAAAAGAGGATATTTCCATGCATACTTTGGACACTAAAAGGAAAATAAAGGAATACTATGAACAACTTTAATTTACAAAATTAATATCCTAAACAAAGTGGACCAATTCCTTGAAAGACACAATCTGCTAAAACTCAAACAAGAAGAAAGAGACAATCTGAATAGGCCTATGTCTATTAAATAAATTGAATTGGTCATTAGTAACCTTCCAAACAGAAAGCACCAGGCCCAGATGGCTTCACTGGTGAATTCTACTAAATACTTAAAATTTTATTTATTTTTTGAGAGGGAGAGAGAGAAAACATGTGAGCAGGAGGGGAGGGGCAGAGAGAGAAACTTATCAGGTTCCATGGCCATTGTAGAGCCTGACATGGGGCTCGATCTCGCGACCCTGACATCATGATCTCAGCCAAATTCGAGTTGGACACTTAACTGACTGAGACAACCAGGTGCTCCAATTCCCTATAATCTTTTTCAGTGGTTAGAAGCAGAGGGAATACTTCCTAACTCATCCTATTGGGCCAGTATAAACCTAACACCAAAAATAGGCAAAAACCTTATAAGAAAACTACAGAACAGAATCTCTCTGGATATAGATGCAAAATCCTCAATAAAGTAGTAGCAAATCAAATCCTAAAAAGTATAAAAAGTATTATATACCACCACCAAATGAAATTTATCCCAGGTATGCAAGACTGGCTATGATTTGAAAATCAATTAATGTAATCCATCATATCAGCAGGCTAAAAATGAAAAATTACATGGTCATATCGGGGCGCCTGGGTGGCTCAGTGGGTTAAGCTTCTGCCTTCAGTTCAGGTCATGATCTCAGGGTCCTGGGATCGATCCCCGCATGGGGCTCTCTGCTCAGTGGGGAGCCTACTTCCTCCTTCTCTCTCTCTACCTGCCTCTCTGCCTACTTGTGATCTCTTTCTCTCTGTCAAATAAATAAATAAAGTCTTTAAAAAAATAGAAGAAAAATTACATGGTCATATCAATAGATACAGAAAAAAACATTTGACAAAATCCAATATCCATTTGTAATATAAAATCTCAGTAAACTAGGAATAGAGAAGAACTTCTCAACTTAATATACTATCTACAACAACCCTACAACTAGTATCATACTTGATGGTAAGTAATTTTAAACTTTCCCATGAAGATCAGGTACAAGGATGTCTCCTCTCACCACTCCTTTCCACACCATGCTAAAGTCCTTGATAACGCAATAAGACAAAAAAAAAAAAAAAAAAGGACATAAAAGACATACAGATTGGGAAGGAAGAAATAAAACTATCTTTATTCACATGATTGGTATGTGTGGAAAATCTGAAAGAATTGACTAAAAGACCTTCTGGAACTGAGAAGTGATTATAGCAACATTGCGGGATATAAGATTAATATCCCAAAGTTAGTTGTGTTTTTCTTTTAAATTCCAACAATGAATAAGTGGACTTGCAATTAAACAACAGCATTTACATTAATACCCCCAGAATGAACTATTTAGGTTTAAATGTAACAAAATATGTACAAGGTCTCTATGAAGAAAACTACAAAACTCTGATAAAGAAAATCAAAGAACTAAATAAATGGCTAGATATTCCATGTTCATGGGTAAGAAGACTCACCATTGTCAGGAAGTCAGTTCTTCTTAATTTGATGTATAAATTCATTGCAATATCATTAAAAATCCTATCAAGTTACTTTGTGAATTTTGACAAACTGATTCTGAAGTTTATATGGAGAGGCAAAAGACAAGACTAGCCAACACAATACTGAAGGAGAACAAAGTTGAAGGACTGATGATACATAACTTCAAGACTTAATATAAAGCTACAACTATTAAAACAGTGTAGTATTGGTGAAGAATAGACAAATATATCAGTAGAATAGAATAGAGAGCCTAGAAACAGGCCCCTAAAATATAGCCAAGTGGTCTTTGAAAAAGGAGCAAAAAAAAAAATACAATAACAGAAAGATAGTCTTTTCAAAAATGGTGGTGGGACAACTGACTATCCATATGCAAAAAAAAAAAAAAATCTAAAGACAGACCTTACATCCTTCACAAAAATTAACCAAAATGGATCATAGACCTAAATGCAAAAAAATAAAACTTCTATAAGGTAATATAGGAGAAAACATAGATGATATTTGATACAGTGCCTTTTTAGATAAAACACTAAAGATGTGATCCATTAAAGAAATAATGGAAGATCTGGATTACATTAAAATTAAAAACTTCTACTTTGCAAAAGAGGATGTTAAGAAAATGAGGTTACCATCCACAGGCTGGGAAAAATATTTGCAAAAGATGCATCTGTAAGGATTGCTATTATTGAACATATACAATGAACAACTTAGGAATAATAAAACAAACAACTTGAATAAAAAATGGGCCAAAGACCTTGCCAAAGAAGATAAACAGATGATAAGCTCTTGGAAGGATGTTCCATATCATATGTTATTAGGGAAATGCAAATTAAAACAGTGAGATACACTACACACCTATTAGAATGGCCAAAATCCAGAACATTGTCAATATCATATCCTGGTAAGGATGTGGAGCAACAGGAAGTATCATTCATTATTAATGAGAATGCCAATGATAGAACCCTTTTTGAAAACATTGTAGTGGTTTCTTATAAAACTAATCATACTGTTACCATATGATCCAGCAATCATGCTCCTTGGTATTAAGCCACAGGCATCAAAAACTTATGTCCACACAAAACGTACACATGGGTATACACATGGGTTTTTCATAATTGTCAAAGCTTAGTAACAACCAAGATGTCCTTCAGTAGATGAATAGATTAATAAACTGTAATACATGTGAACAAGGGAGTATATCTAGAACTAAAAATAAATGAGCTATCAAGCTATGAAAAGACAGAGGAATCTTAAATGGATATTACTAAGTGAAAGAAGCCAATCTGAAAAGCTATACAATATAGGCTTCCAATGGATTGGGAGGGAGACAAACCATAAATGACTCTTAATCTCACAAAACAAACTGGGGGTTGCTGGGGGGAGATGGGATTGGGAGGGGGAGGGGGCTATGGACATTGGGGAGGGGAGGCGAACCATAAGAGACTATGGACTCTGAAAAACAACCTGAGGGTTTTGAAGGGTCAGGGGTGGGAGGTTGGGGGAACAGGTGGTGGGTAATAGGGAGGGCACGTTTTGCATGGAGCACTGGGTGTTGTGCAAAAACAATGAATACTGTTACGCTGAAAAAAATAAATAAAATGAAGAATGAAAAAAAAAAGAAAATACAAAACTGTGGAGAAAATTAAAAAATTTATATTTACCTGAGGGTAGATTGGGGGGGAAGGATGAATTGATAGAATATAGAGGATTTTTAAGGCAGTAAAACTATTCTGTACAATACTGCAATGATGAATACTTGTCATTATATATTTGTCTAAACCCATAGAATGTGCAACACCAACAGTGAACTCTGAAATAAATGGTGGAACTTAGTGATTATGTTGTGTAATCCTTAGTAACAGATGTATAACTGTGAGTGATGTTGATAATGAAAGAAGACTATGCTTATGTAGTTGTTGTGAGTATGTGAGATATCTCTGTACCTTCTTAATTTTAATGTGAATTTCAAACCACTCCTAGGGATGGCTGGGTGGCTCAGTTAAGCGTCTGCCTTTGGCTCAGGTCATGATCCCAGGGTCCTGGGATTGAGTCCTGGATAGGGCTTCTTGCTTGGTGGGGAGCCTGCTTCTCCCTCTGCCTATTGCTCCTCCTATTGTGCTTGCTCGTGCTCTCTCTCTCTTTCTCTCTGTCTAACAAATAGATAAATACATAAAACCTTAAAAAATAAAACTACTCTTAAAATTGTCTTTAAAAATAATAAAAACAAAATTATGCAAGTAAATTATATTTAATTGAAATCATCATCTTTCTGCTTTATAATGTAAAAGTGCTACATTTTGGGAGAGTTTCATCTAATCATAAAATGTGTATTTCACAGCGGACTATAAGTTCCATGAAGACAGGGACTGTATCTATTAACGTTCATTAATGAATAGCCACTATTAATGAATGCCTGGCTTATCAAAGGGCTCAGAAATATTTGTTGATTTTTTTTTTAATTTTATTTAGTTGACAGAGAGAAATCACAAGTAGGCAGAGAGGCAGGCAGAGAGAGAGAGGAGGAAGTAGGCTCCCCGCGGAGCAGAGAGCCCGATGCGGGGCTTGATCCCAGGACTCTGGGATCATGACCTGAGCCGAAGGCAGAGGCTTTAACCCACTGAGCCACCCAGGCGCCCCATATTTGTTGATAGTTTTCATTAAGTTTATTACTTATGCTAAAATTATATGTCAAAAGATATTTACAGATAATCAGAATCCTTTGAGTTAGAATGACTCCTTTTCTGTGGCTAGAGGTTAAGGAAAGAAGTCAGAGAGATTCTATACACATCATGGAATTGCAATAAGGGTTAAAGTAACTCTAGAGTCCACAGAATTTGCAAGTTCTTATCTGCCTTTATATTCCTCGGAAAATTCTCTATCCCTTCCATATGTGGATTACTAATTGGGTGATATTTGGCAGATACCTATCTCTACACATTTTTAAGAATCTTTAAATGACCAGAAAATTTCATTTAATTTTCATGATTTAAGTTTTATATTGACCCTGATTAAACCTGTCTGGAATATTAATTCTGCTAGTGTGTGGCAGAACATTTGCTTTTCAAGCATAGTATATGGGTTAAGTGCATTATTGTCTACTAATACAGTTACATGGCTATAATATTAATATGTGTCTTAGTTTGATCTAGTGAGAAGCATCTAAAACTGATTAAATGAAAAACTAATAAAGGTAAATATACTTTTTCAAGGAGAAATATATTTCCTTAACTAGAAAATAAAAAGTGACTTTCTTTGTGTGCTAGTTTGGATTTCTCCAGAATCAGACCCTGTGACAAGAATTTAAGTACAACTAATCTGCAAGTAGATCTCAGGAAATACTGTTAATGGAATGAAGTTAAGACAGGGAAGGGATGGAAGTAAAAAAAAAAAAGAATGCATTATCAGACTGATTACCATCAACTGGAGCTCCATCCCTCTAAGGAACAGTGTAGACAACTTTTCTTAAGTGCTGGGCCTTTATCCATCAACTCCCAGTTGAGGGAGGTCCGGAGTTGAGGACCACTGCACTGGGGGCTTTAATTTTCTGGCACTCTGGCTTGCTGCACAGGTGGGCAGAATGGAGTCCTGAGCCAGAGGGAGCCCTGAGGCAATGAAATGAGATGCTGATGAGTGAAAGTCAGGGTAGCAAGTGTAGAATTGTAAGGGACAAGGCAGTATGGATGGGGTACCAATAGCAAATGCTCTAGGTTGCTTATTTGAAAAGAGAGAAAAGCCATAGGTATTCTAAATATAAATTTATTTTGCTGCTTTGTTTCCAGATCTGGAATAGTGGCTTATATTTAGGCAATCACTCAATATTTCTTGAATTTATTAATGTCTCACAACTGTCCACTTCAACTAAATGAGTAAGTGAATAAACAGAAAGTCGAAAGTCCATATGGTTGAGTGTCAGGATCATACACTGACTCCTCTTAGAAACCACTCTATTGCCCTTTGTCATTTGGAGCCCATACTTCAGAGCTAAGCCTATACTGAGGCAGATTTTGTCATCCTGTAAATGCTGATTGACAATCACCTTCATGGGGGCAATCCATCATACTTAAGAGTAGAAACTCGGTATTACCTTTTTGAAGAGAAAAACTAAAAGTTTATGGAGAACTACACTTATAAAATGTTTGCATCCATTTTCTTGCTAATTATCTAAGCCCCGTTACCGTCAAGTATGGGACATAGGTAAAGGATGACCGTACTGAGTGGTTTTCTGTGGAAACCTTGAGCCAGGAGTGGAAAGATCACTTTCTGTGGTCACACAAGTCCAGTCACCTTAAATTAGGAAGGAGAAATACAGGAAGTCAGGGGGCAAAAGTAAACATCATTCCATTTAGGGGCAAAATCAGAAGTAGAATAAGCATTCCAAAGGACAGTCACTGATAAAAGTGGCTAGAGTGTAGATAGAAGCCAAAAAGAGATGAAAAAAATAGGGGAACTAAATAAAAATGAGCACTGAGATGGGTCAGTAGAAGTCAGGCCCCCAGAAGCCCTGACATTAAAGCTATGTCTTGTGTTGTATCTTGAGCCTTGATGTATGCATGGTCCATGGGCAGTTTTCATGTAAACCAGGCCAGAGGCTGCCAATGTTTTCTTTGGGGAAACAGATCTAAATCTGACTACTAGGAGATGTGGGAAGGAGAAGCATGTCCCATTTCCTTCTAACCTTCCTCAGGAGGCTGACATAGAGATACTCTAATCACTAGACATACAAATAAAACTGGAGGGAAAGCTTCTTTGAATATAGATGAAACTTTCTGGTAGTTTGTTATTGACATTTTATTTATAAGAAAAATATTTTCTTTTGTCTCTTTCTTTTAGTCTATGAAACAATGTTTGCTAAGAGAGAAGATTGGCAAGGATTAGAAAGAAGTGAGCTCCTCAAGTTCTTCAATGACTGTGGTCATTTCCCAACCCAGCAGCAAATTGACGAGGTTTGGGACCTGGTCCATAGAGGCGAGTGGTTTTCCCATTTCTTGTCTTCTTTTCCCTTTCTTTGCTGTTCCCTTTCCCTCTTTCTTTGTTCCCTTGTCCTTTCCTTCCTTCTTTAATTTAAGTATAATTTAAATTGTTCCATTTTTGTTCCATTTTCTTTTTCCATTAAGCTTATCCTTAAATCCATTTCCTAAAATTTTAAAAATCTTATTTTAATGTATATGAAAAAAGACTTAAAGGACAGGTCAAAAGAAGTTAATACAATACTGCCTTTTTTTTTTAAAGAGGGGTGGAAGAGATGGTTTTAAGTTTTTTTTTTTTAAAGATTTTATTTATTTATTTGACAGACAGAGATCACAAGTAGGCAGAGAAACAGGCAGAGAGAGAGGAAGGGAAGCAGGCTCCCTGCTGAGCAGAGAGCCCTATTCGGGGCTTGATCTCAGGACCCTGGGATCACGACCTGAGCCGAAGGCAGAGGTTTAACCCACTGAGCCACCCAGGCGCCCCTAGTTTTAAGTTTTTAAGATTCTAATATATTTTTTGATATAATACGTTACACCTAACTCAGTTTATTTTAAGCTACTATATTTTAAAAAGCTTTCTCCTGGATAGTTAGATTGGGTAATGAAGAATGTAATTGTTTAAATGTTTAAACATTATAAACTATCTCAATAAAGTAGAATCTTACAGTTAGAAAATCCTTTCTTTTCTGAACATTAAGTAGGTGAAAGGATAGTATTGTTTGAGAATATTTACTATTTTAAATAGAACAACACCCTTCCCTTCTCTAAAGACTACTCACCAAGATGGGGGAAGTCTCATCAAATTACCTTAATTCCTTAAGGTTCTTCTCAATGTTTCTGTGACCATACCAATGCTTGCTGTTAGGTCTAAAGATGATGGATGATGTATTACAATTTAATTGAGAAAAGAAGATAAAACACTTCAGGATCCTTTTTAAATACAACAAAAGGGAGGAACCTCGATAATTTAAGCATCTGCCTTCTGCTCAGGTCATGTTTCCAGGGTCCTGGGATCAAGATCAAGCCCCACGTGGGGCTTCCTGCTTGGTGGGAACCCTGCTTCTCCCTCTCACTCTGTCCATTTCCTCCCCACCCTCTGCTTATGCTCTCTCAAATAAATAAATAAATAAAAGAAAAGGGCTCACATGCCAGTAGAAAGATATGATTAAGGTCAGAGTGACAAGGCTGAAGTTTCCTTATAGGTTGAAGTTCTCTTTCTTAGTTCTTAGTTTAAATTTATCTATCTATTACCTGTGGACTTTGCTTTGCCACTGCCGTATCCTTAGTACCTACAACAGTTTTCTAGACTCTCAATAACTATTTGTTCATAGACTGAAAGAAGCACCAAAATCACTTTGAGCTTTACTGAACATGACTATATTGGTTAAGCCATTTTCTTCTTGATGACAAAAACCTTGAATGTTTATTATAGAAAATTTGGGAGCCTAGAAATGTACAAAACTTCTAAGAAGCAGCAATCATAAACATTTGATGTCTGTCTTTCCAGTTTTTTTCTGTACATGACATTATTTTTATGAAAATTGAGATTTTCTATGTGTTTGAAAATCTGCTTTTTTTTGCTTATTCATTCTTATAAGATTCCAAGCCATATCATACCACAACATTATTAAGAACTGAATAATAATCTGTCATACAGAGATTCTATGAGTTACTGTTGTACCTTTAAATTGCTTTCATTTTTCTTTATAATAATAATAATGAGAAAGTTAAACAACAAAATAACATTAATTAAACATTTCAGAAACTTATACTGATTAGTGTTAATAATTTAAAATCTAGCTTTTTACAAATTAATAGTTTCATAGAGATATTTCCCTCTACTGATTATTTTGGGGTACATCATAAAGACATTGAGAGCATAGGTCTGGAATTCGCTTTGCTGGATTTAATTCCTGGCTTCACCACCCTAGCTATATGTCTTTAGATAATTTATTTATCTCTGCTGTGCCTTATTTTTCTCAACCATAAAAGGAAGGTAATAGTATCTAAGTCATTGGACAGTTGTGAAGTTTAAATGAAGTAATATATTTAAAATATGTGTCCCAATATAAGTGCTCAGTAAAGATTGCTATTATTATTCTTAAGTAATTCTTAAGTATATTTAGTTATCTTTATAATTTTTTATTTTGAAAATGTTTAAATGTTGAACTATTTTGAATACTAGTTCATTTTATAGAGCTTATTTATTGAATGTTCTCTGTTGGTTTCTACCCTCTCTTTTGATTATCTTAAGGACCTGTGTGTGCTAGAGGTGGTGAGATGCTCACTTATGGACACTTTACAGATGAGAGGACTGAGACTTAGAACAAGACTTTTCTAAGCTCACTAGTAGAGTTGGAACTTTATTCCTGGTTTCTTCAAGTCAGGCTAAGTGTTTCCATCTTCTATGTAGAGATACTTTAAAAAAGTCTGTGTTATGAAGACATAATTAGACAGATGATTAAAATGCTCTTGACAACAAGTACTGCCTTTTATTGATCTTTCACAGGCTAGCCTAATGCCTTGCAATGAAGTAGGTGTTCTGCAAATGACCAAGTTTATTAAATTTCTTGTTAAAACTAGAATTTTCAGAAGAAAACTTAGTTTAAAAACATATTGTTTTTATTATAATGCCTAAAATTGGGAAGATTTCTTTTATGTAAAGGAGCCACTCTAACATAATTTTAAATATATGTCCAATTATGTTGCTCTATCCAGTTAAAAAAAATTCTTTTGGTGCATAAGAAGCTTTCATTTGAAATGGAAATATCCTAACTAATGGAAGAAAAACAGAAAATTTATGGGAAATGAAGCTCAATTAATGGCTTTCTACTTGCTTCTGGTATATATTCCATTTTTAAAAGAATCTGGTTTTATGCATTTTGGATTGTCAGTCATCTTCATTCATACTGACTTCTTTGATTATGGATAATAGCTCCAGATGTGCAACCTACGCATTTTTTAACCAGTAGACTATTTCACCCAACGCGTATGTAGTTAATTCAACAGATTAACTTCTTCAGTGTATGACACCAAGTAGGTCAAATTCCTAAAGCTGTCTGTATTTGTTCAGGTATTTTTAGCTCCCCCCCATTCTTTATTCTCATCACTATGGCAACAAAAATTTTGTGACTGAGGACATGATTTTTGTCTGAAATTCTTCCTTTGGGGAAATGAAGCAACTTTCGGCTACATGTATGTGCTGATCTTAAAAGCTGAAGACTATGCAAACATGCTATTGTTTGATACTCATTTAAGTCTCAACCAATGAAACAAATAAGTAAAGAATGGCATATCTGAAAGTAAGGAAAATAATACATTGTGGTTCTATACCATCTATTCTTGTATCTGCCTAATGTTTTAGAAATTCAAATTTTGAAAGTTTTCCAGTATTTTCCCAGTATTTAAATAGAACTTATAGTTTATTTTCTGCAGTTGAAATGAACAGAAAACAGCATTAAAGAAGTCTCTTTTTACTATGGAGCACTAGATAAAGATCTTAAAATCAGAAACATAGAAGTTAGTTATATGTTATTTAACCTTACACATTTTATACATCTGAAGAAACTGTGCTCAGGCTCCCTGACTATTTAGTGGCAAACTGTAATTAAATCCTGTGCCTCCTGCTCCTTGGGACACAGCTTTGTCCACCGTAAACAGACAACACTGCATTTTCCCCCCTATTTTCAAAGAAAAGGATTTATTAAATGGGAAACATATAATTATTTTCCCTTAAAATTTTTTTTTCATATGAACAGACACTCTATCAATAAAATTTTAATTATGTAGGAAAGTGATTAATGAGGATTTATAGAGATAGAAAATTCTAGGGTAAAGAAATATGAGACACCAGGAAATTCTGGTGGTAAAAAAATGCAGAAGTAAAAAAAATGCAGAAGTATTGGAGATAACACGCTACAACAGCCTTATCTTAAATAGCTTCTAAAAAATTTAGCACATATTTATTATAAAACATTTTGAAAATATACATTAAAAAGAAGATATGAAATGAAAAATACTAGCAATTTTATGTTCCAAAATGCCAAGAAGCTAGTGACTAAGGGTCAGCTAGACTAGGTAGTCAGGTCTTAGATAGATCTCCTAGTGCCATCATTAACATTTGGGGAGAATATCTGACAGTCTTTTTTTTTTTTTTTAATAAAAATTTCATCACACTATATACTTATGTTGCTGGTACAAATCTCAGTCCATGAATTCACTATTTTTCCTTAACAAGTTAACTTTTATTTCTATCCTCTAGAAAACTGAATTTCAGTCAATCTTGCTTTGCATTCTTTTTTTTCTGAGACTGTGGCTAAATAAAGATAGAGGGCATTTATCTAGTGAATAGCAAACACATGGAGTGTCTACCTGCTCTGCAGTGTCACCTTTTGACATAGGCATTTCTTGGTGTATTCGATTGCTGGGTCTGGCATAACAAAATACCACAGACATGGGTTTGGATCATAGATCACTTTGTGTTCTCTTGGGGTTCATTGAACTTCTTTGATCTGTAGACTAAGGTTTTTCGTAAAATTTGTTAATTTTTCAGTCATTTTTTTCTCCATACATTTTCCTCTCCTTTCCTTCTAGGACTCTTCTTACCCTTATATGAATACACTTAATGTGTCCCAGAGGTCTCTGAGGCTGGTGTTTACCATTTTTTCAATTTTTTTGTTCTTCAAAATGGACAATATCTACTGATCTATCTTTAAGTTTACTTTTTCCTTTCAACTTTCTCAAATCTGTTGCTAACCCATTTTGTAAATTTCTCATTTTGTTATATTTTTCTTTTCCTTTTTTTTCACAATTTTATTTATTTTGTAGAGAGAGGCACAGTGAGAGAGGGAACACAAGTTGGAGAAGCAGGAGAGGGAGAAGTAGGTTTCCCACCCAGCATGGAGCCTGATGTGGGGTCTTATCCCAGGACCCTGGGATCATGATCTGAACTGAAGGCAGGTGCTTAACTGACTGAGCCACCCAGGCACTCCATTTTGTTATAATTTTCAACTCTAGAATCCATGGAGTTACTTTTTTAGATTCTGTTTCTCTTGATAATGCCCCATTTTTGACTGTCATATTTTCATTTAATTCTTTAAATATAATTTATTTCAATTATTTGAGTATATTTATAATGACATCTTTGAGGTCTTTGCTAAATCTTATATCTAAATCCACTCAGAGTGAGTTTTTGTTGACTGTTTTTTTCCCTGAGTGTGGGTTACACTTTACTACTTATTTGAATATTTCTGTTGTTATTTTTGTTGAATACTAGACATTTTGGGTATCACGTTTCACAGCACATATAAAGTGCTCAAAATGTATTTGTTGAATATTTTTGTAACAACTATTTTATCAAAAAAGATTCTAGATTGCCACAACCAAGGAAGGCATCCATTTAGTATGCTCTAATGCATTTCTTTTCATTTTATGACTTATTCCTAAAATCATCAATCAGGAAAGAGAATGTGTTTTTACCTTCCACACAGCTAAAAGCATTAGAGAATATCTACATTGTAGTTCAAAGATCTCAGAATCCATATAATAATTGGAGGGACATGCACACATATAACTAGATAAATACAGTGCTATAAATATTTATAGAGCAATAGTATGGAACCCTAAGCTGATACAAATATTATGTTTTAAGTTTGGAAATCAGAGAAGGTTACAGAGAATGTTGAAGATGAGTCAATAATTGTAGGATGAGTTAACTGGATCATAAAAGAAAGACATAACTATGGATTCTGACTTCCCCACTCCAACGGTGTATTTACTTGTAACTTGTCTGGATTTAATATCTGGAATTAGATCTGTCTTCCCCTGCCAGGTGTTTGGCTATTCATTTCTCTGCTCAGTTGCTGTTTTAATTTTTTAAAAGTAGCTTTTCAAAAGGTTCTCTCTGATTCTGTATAATTTAGTTATCAGCCCATGATTGGATAGAGTGTTTATTCAATTGCCTTGAGACCTTAATGTTTCCACCCTTTGCCTGTGGGTCTGTGTGTGGGTTGGGAACACAGTCAGGATTCAGATGTGCTCATATTTTATATCTTCCTCACATTTTATCTTCCACTAGTACTCTTGGGTCTTTCCTGTTCATTCCTATTGTTTTTCAGTTACCTTGAGATGTGTGTAATAGTTATCAAGCCATTCTAATGCTTTCTCATTTCCAAATCTGCCTATTAAATTTATGGCTTGCCTGTAGCTGCACCAACTGAGATTGAATTCAGGCTAGCAGAGCTGCAGCTTCTCTCCATTTATTTCTTATCAAGTGTGTTACATCTGCTGCCAATGGCAATGGATGTGGAGTTTTTCTTACCTCTTCATACGAATTAGCTTTCTGGCTGGTTGGTGTCTGGTTATGGGCGGAAGGTAATAATCTTCATATTAGACATATTGATATTGGTTCAGGTCTTCATGCTCTTGCCATGATCTAGTTCAGTAAAGCCTATGACCTACTGGCCTACCTTTGTTCACTGGAGAAGGACACAATGCTCAAAAAATATGGAGCCAAGTAAATGAGTAGAATTCTTAGCACAAAATCAGATTATCTGAAAAGACACAGTAAGTATGATTCAGGTGTGTGGTCTGTGTTAGGAAAACTTGGCACCTATCCTAATGGCTATATAATGAGAATGTTTCTTCTACTATCACCCCCACTCACTAGTGAAAATAGTCCCTGAATTGATTTACCATGAAGATCTTTAACAGAATCCAGAACATTGGATCACTTTAGAAGTGTTTGATGTTTGTCCTACCTGCTCTGATGACTCTACTGCAAAGCTCCTATGAATCTATAGTCTCTTCCCATGCGTGACAAAGATATAAAGGTTTTGCAAGTGGTTTCCATAGCCCTTGCATAGCAAGAAGCCAATCCCCCCCACCCCCTGGTATTTTAGTAGATATTCTCTGATGCTTTTAGTTGTGTGGATGGTAAAAACACATTCTCTTTCCTGATTGATGATTTTAGGAATAAGTCATAAAATGAAAAGAAATGCATTAGAGCATACTAAATGGATGCCTTCCTTGGTTGTGGCAATCTAGAATCTTTTTTGATAAAATAGTTGTTACAAAAATATTCAACAAATACATTTTGAGCACTTTATATGTGCTGTGAAATACATTGTAGTTCAAAGATCTCAAAATCCATATAATAATTGGAGGGACATGCACACATATAACTAGATAAATACAGTGCTGTAAGTATTTCTAGAGCAATAGTATGGAACCCTAAGCTGATACAAATATTACGTTTTAAGTTTGGAAATCAGAGAAGGTTATAGAGAATGTTGAAGATGAGTCAATAATTGTAGGATGAGTTAACTGGATCATAAAAGAAAGACACAGGTTTCATACATGAGAGATTGTGTAAAAAACAAACTAGAATTTTTAGGTCAGTTGGTTAACAGTGAATAGGACAAATCTGTGTCTGCTGGTGGGTAACTGGAGAGGGGACGGTATTGCTAAAACATCTACCTAAAAGATGCCAGATCATTCATTGAGATTTAGTTGACAGTGGTGGCTTTTCATTGTAGAATTCTTGTTTTGAATCCTTTAGTCTCCTATTATCTGCCTATTGGAAATGGATGTTTTCAAATACATAATGCAAATTAGATTTTTGGATATAAATCAGTTTTGTGTCAGTAGGAGCTATATAAACATTTCCCCCTGGAGCTTGAATACCCCTGTATAAACTAGAGACTGGACCCTAGGGGCAAAGAGCAACCCTGAAAGATCTGTCTATCATCACCTTGCTTCAGCAACCTAACCCAAGCAGCTGCTCTTACAATTTTTCTTGCTTTCTCCCCTAACACTTTTTAAAGATGGTTCCTGACATTTTGTCTCATCTTTCATTATTTAACTCTGTTAATGCCTTCTTTCCCCCAGCTATGGCTATGCAAAGCCTGGGAAAGCCTATGCTAATGATAGACCCTGGGAATGATCAGGGCCAGTGAAAGACTTTCCCCTTTCCCCTTTTCCCTGTCTTCCTGCAGTCATGTGAGTTGTTATTCCAATTAGTAAGTTACTCTTATTAGCCATTCTGGGATTTTTTTCTTAAAACCTTTGAGCCTCTTATTATTTGGGTTGAAATAATTGTGCCACTGTTATATAAGCTACATAGAGAATCTGATTAAATTTTGTAATATTACTTAACGCTAGCTATTCTTCTAAAGCCTGTCTGTTTTTGTTAAGTAGAAAATAACCATCTTCAAGAAACAGTGGGAACAGCAGGAGTTTGAGAGTAGCATAACTTCAGTAAAGGTATAATTACTTTCATAAGTCTATTAGAGGGCAAGGCTTTAGGCTCCTTTTGTTTAGATCACTGTTTATTAGGATTATATACCTGATACTCTTAACATGCAAAGATCCACTAGCCAGTCTTTGTTTTATATGATTAAATTACTATAATATCAGGAACATGAACTCCCATTGATAACAACTTTGCTGGCAAATTTCTGATAAATGAAACATTAACATAAAATATTTCAGAAATTCTTATGAAATGAAAAATTTTTGTGATACAGTATAATTATTTCAATGTCATAATCAAAGCATTAAAGAGCTTTGTTTTTTTTTTCTGGCATTCCACTTGATCCAGAGTCCCATTAATTCCCCCAGTAAAGTGAAACTTCCAAAGGAATTAAAGTAATTTTCAGCCCTTAACAGTCAAGGGAGTTTTGCAGTTCTTACCCAGTGACTTTTTAAGTCACCTTCAGGAATGCACATTTTCTAGAATTTCTGATTCAAGACTTAAAAAAAAAATTAGTGTTGAATCACCATATTGTACCCCTGAAGCTAACATTTACACTGTATGTTAACTGGAATTTAAATGAGAACTTAAAAATATTATGCTCTGCTCAATAAGGCACCATGATGTTCCCAGGATGTGAATGAAGTCTCCATCATGCTCTATATAAATTATCAATGGAACTGAAATAAATGTAGGTTATTTATTCAGATCTGTAAAACCACATTTTCTTTGGGGGGGGGGTAGGGACTGTCAATATGGCATCATGGAAGCCATTTGCTAATGTAAAGTTTAGTTTCCCTAACGTCTAGAGCTAGAGTCATGATAAGATCATTAGTTTCATTTCAGTATTTTAGTTTCCACAAGTGAAAATTCTATGACTGTTTCCACATTGAAATCCACAGGTTATACTGTTTTGTAGATGCATTTATTTTTCCTGAGTCATGTGGGCCTTTTGTACAGGGGGATGTTTATAGAGTGTGCTTCTTTTAGGGCATAGTTTTTCAGGCATTTTAACATAAATACATCATGTTTCTACTATAAAGATGTTGGGTTTCTAGTCTTTAGAAATGTTCCTTCCAATGCTTCTTTACCTACCAATTATTTTATATATTATTTTGGCATGATGAGCAACCAAACATCCTTTCAGCTGATGATCCTTAGTGGTTTAGATATAGTGGACTTGATTTTTATTTGCGTCCTTGTATGCATTTGCCATCTTTTGAGGTAAAATCAAGTATACATATGTAAGTACATTTGCAGAGTGTATGTGTTCTAGTTAGTAACTCCCATCAGCACTAATTCCTCCAAAAAGCAGGTATCAGAAATTTCCCATTCCCTTTATTCTTTATGGAGTTTAATTCAGAGTACTAATCAGAGAAGATGAAATTGACTTTACACCTGTAATTTATGGTGTGTATTTTCTAGGATTGAGATTTTCCTTTAACACTAAACAATCACTTAAACTAATGGCTCTTAACCAAGGTCTCATAACATATTCAGGCATTTAAATAAGTTGTAAAGTGAGTTCCAAATAATTTGATTATAAGAAAGTTAATGTACCCCAATTTTTAAAATGAGAAAGAAATTTGAGTGGATTAAAAATAATCCCTGTCATACCACTCTAACTCCCTGGAATTCTAAAGACTTTGTTGAGTGAGAAAGGATAGAGCTGTGGCCTGGCTGCTGGGAGCTTCACCTGAGGGCAGCCCTTGTGTGCCCTGCAGGTGAACCACCCCTGGGTGGTTGTAGCCAGAAATGGAATCAGAACCCCTGTCTTGTGTTAAAGGCCCATATGAGCTGGCTAATTTCTAGTAGGTCGGTACTAATCGACTTACTCTGCCCTTGAGAAACAATTCTGATTATTGTAGTGTAAATAGTAGTGCTGCTTTTCAGGGATGAGATGACTGCTCATGTAACTCTTGCAAATCTCTCACTCGTGCCGTATTTTTGTTTTCTGTAACTGCCTAGAACCAATCAGTGTTAGAAACGCTCCTAATACATGTTCTCCATGATGTTCTTCATTGAAGTGAAAGAGAAAGAGGCCAATGACCAACTACCATATTCCAAACTTGTTATTCTGCAGATTATAACAGGCTCCCTAACTGTACCATTTGCAGGACTAAGGCATTTATAGTTACTTGGGGACTTTTGTTATGTTTACATCCAGTTGTCTGCGTTCTGGAGGTGCTTACACATAGCTGCTTCATGTACAACCCAGGCTCATATTTCCTTTAATCTTCATTTCTAATGGTCATATTCCTATAATGACTTACTTTCTTGGCTATAACTGGATTTTGGCATTCCCAGTAACTGTAAGCCCCCAACATCTGTTTTTCAAGCCTCTGACCACCTCTGACATCTTTCTGGCTCTTCTTCCCCTTTAATAAATCTGCAGCTCATGGGGACATTTAATCCATTAACATTATTATATTTACAGTGTTCATAAACTTCTATTCTCCTCCATTTCTTTGGTATTTATTTTTGACATATTTAATGTACTTATATTTAAACATATATTTGTTAACTGTGTATTTCCTCTATCTGCCTGTTGATATTCAATATGACAGAGATCTTATCTTTATTGTTCACTGCTATGACCCAGTTCATAGTATAGACCCTCGTAGTGAAAACAGAAAGAAGGGGAGAGATGTCATCAGCCAAATCAGAATGAAGGAATTCATGCCAGTACTAAGGGAAGAGATATGAAAGGAAAATCTTTCCTGCTTTCCTCTAAAGTTAATAGAGTAGGAAAAAATGAAAAAGGTATCATCTGCCTATAAAGTCCTGGAGATGATACAAAGTAAGACTATTTGGTCGCCTTATCTTATCTCATGTCTTCGGGCCAAGCAGGAATGTTACCCTTCAGAAAAAGTCTGCTCCTCTCAGAAGGCAAGAGTGTGGAGATCGTACAGGCTTGCCCAGGTAATAATTTCTTATTCATGATAATTCTGTTTGGTTTGGGGGATATGATTTAAAGAGTGGGACATCTCTTGTAGATCTATTGCAAATGTGTCACTTTGGAGAAATGTATGATGGTCTGATGTCATACTAGCATCAGCTTAGTTTATCAGGCTCCAAAAGGACATCTTGTCGCTGTTGTATTTATTTAGTTTATATGTTGTTTTTATGGTTTGTAAGGTGAAATCATTTCATGTATCCCAAGGCCATATTTATTGAGACATACTCAAATTGGTTTTTGCAATGATCTGGTGAACTTAGGACACACTTGCGTAGCCAGCCAAGTATGAGTCACCCCACAGAAGGGAAAGTTAGGAGGGGATTAAATCTGATTAGGATTCAAATACACGAGGTGATAAAGGAGCTGGCTCTGCTGCCAGGCAAAGCTACTCTCTTCTGTGGCCAACAAAGAGCCTTCAGTGACCAGTTATGTTAATCAGACACCTGCTATAAACAATATGTTCATAGGAAAGTTAATAAACAGTACCAGGCCAGTGTCTGTTACGAGTCAGCAGAAATGGACTGTTTAATCAGAGCAAATGTTTAAATATTAAAAGGGAACATTATTCTTATTGTTAAAATAAAAATAAGAATGATAACTACTATGCAGTCTCCTTTGTGAAGCCTAGTTTTGTTGGTGCTGCATGCAATGAATTTTAAAACCTGGTAGCTACTAGCTTATGTCCAAGAAATTATTGTTTGTAGCCATTTCTGAAGACAAATGTATTGAAATTAAAAATACAGATTTATTTCCCCAATATATCTCATTTCCTAATCAGCTTAGGCTGCCATAAGTATATACCATAGACTGGGTGGCTTAAACAACAGACATTTATTTTATCATGATCCTAGAGGCTGGGAAGACCAAGATCAAAGTGCTAACAGATTCAGTTCTTCATGAGGACCCTCTTACTGGCTTTAAGATGGCTGTCTTCTCATTGTATCCTCACATGGCAATAAGAGTGATCTCTGGTGCCTCTTTGTCTTTTTATAAGGGCACTAATTCTGTCATGGAAGCTCTACCCTCATGATCTTATCTAAACCTAATTACCTCCCAAAGGCCCCACATTCTAATACTAGAACACTGGGGGCTAGGGCTTTAACATAAGAAATTGGGGGGGAGACAAACCATAAATGACTCTTAATCTCACAAAACAAACTGGGGGTTGCTGGGGGGAGGTGGGATTGGGAGAGGGGGAGCGGGCTATGGACATTGGGGAGGGGAGGCGAACCATAAGAGACTATGGACTCTGAAAAACAACCTGAGGGTTTTGAAGGGTCAGGGGTGGGAGGTTGGGGGAACAGGTGGTGGGTAATGGGGAGGGCACGTTTTGCATGGAGCACTGGGTGTTGTGCAAAAAGAATGAATACTGTTACGCTGAAAAAATAAATAAAATGGAAAAAAAAAAAAAAAAAAAAAAAAAAAAAGAAATTGGGGGGCACACGTTCAGTCTCTAATAATAGAAGAATATATATTATATATAAAGCAACACATCTACATGTTCATAAATTTTAGTCACTTTGCCTCCTTTCTTTCTGTTGTGGAGAAAGGGCTCAACTATTAAACCTACTTTGGTTTCTGTAGCCAACTCGTGCTTAGTATAGGGCTTCCTATGTAATGGGAGTGATAATCATGATCTATTTACAGTAAGCTTAGGGAATCTGGTGATTCCCTTCTCAGTTTGGCATCTCTATTATAATTTAGTTCTTGTTGAGATCATAATTCATAGTTCATATAGGAAGGAACTTTGGTATGGAAGTAGAGCTCTTGCTTTGCTGCTCTGTAAATGTCCTGCAACCTAACTTATGTGTAATTACTTTTTCTGAGAAATTCTAAAAAAAAATTGGTTATTTGTAAATTCTAGTAAATGATTTCCCTAAAATTGATTTATCGGTCATCAGTAAACAAAATGTATCTACATAAGAAAAAAGTAGGGCACCTGAATGGCTCAGTTCATTAAGTGTGTACCTTCAGCTCAGGTCATGATCCTCAGGGTCCTGCGATCAGAGTCCCACATCAGGCTCCTTGCTCACTGGGGAGTCTGCTTTTCCCTCTGACACCCCTCGTGCTTTCTCCCTCTCTCTCAAATAAATAAAATCTTTAAAAAGAGAAATAACAAAAAAGTAAACAAAAATATGCCTGAATGTATATTGTCTTGTTCTGAATTTTAATTCTTCATATTCACAGTTTATATATTTAAGACATTACCATAAAAATATATTTTCATAGAATTTCCGAGTTCTAATGTTTACAAATGTGTAAAATGCCAAAAACAATATCAAACTGTTAAAAGTCATTAGAACATTTTGTCATCAGAGTAGTATTTAATTATTTATGAATTAAACATGGATTCATCTCTCATTACAGAGAAATAGCTTTCATTTTGTGTGGATTCTATTTTCATTGGTGTAATAGAAACAAGCTGCAGAGTATTTGAGGGGGAGCCACTTTTTCACATTGGTATAGCTATTTGAATTTCTTCAGAGTGAAGAAAATTTTTTTGATATGATATATTCTTGTGAAATTTAAGAAGTTTCTTCTTTGCTCGTCTTGCTTATATATGGATATGAAGGTTTATGTTTATGGCTACTATTCATTTTACAGACTAGAATCATATTATATGCATTTCTCTTAGTCTTTTTTCACTAGCAATACATCATGAGAACCCTCTATCTCTTTTTAAAAAATTAATTAATTTTTAATTGACATATAATGTATTATTTGTTTCAGGGGACAGGTCTGTGATTCATCAGTTTTACATAATTCACAGTACTCACCATAGCACATACCCTCCCTAATGTCCATCACCCAACCACACCATCCCTCTTACTCCCCTCCCCTCCAGCAACCTTCAGTTTGTTTCCCAAGATTCAGAGTCTCTTATGGTTTGTCTTCCTCTCTGGTTTCATCTTGCTTCATTTTTACCTTCTTTCCCCTATGATCCTCTGTCTTGTTTCTCAAATTCCTCATATCAGTGAGATAATATGATAATTGTCTTTCTCTGATTGATTTATTTAACCTAACATAATACCCTCTAGTTCATCCATGTCATTGCAAATGGCAAGATTTCATTTTTTGATGGCTGCATAATGTTCCATTGTATATACATACCACATCTTCTTTATTCTTTCATCTGTTGATGGACATCTAGGCTCTTTCCATAGTTTGACTATTGTGGACATTGTTGCTATAGATATTGCAGTGCATGTGCCCCTTCACATGACTACATTTGTATCTTTAGTGTAAACACCCTGTAGTACAATTGCTGGGTCTTACAGTAGCTCTATTTTCAACTTTTTGAGGAACCGCCTTACAGTTTTCCAGAATGGCTGCACCAGTTTGCATTCCCACCAACAGTGCTGGAGGGTTCCCCTCTCTCCCCATCCTCAGCAACACCTGTTGTTTCCTGGCTGGTTAATATTAGCCATTCTGATGGGTGTGAGCTGGTATCTCACTGTGATTTTGATTTGTATTTTCTTGATGCCACGTGATGTGGAGCACTTTTTCATGTGTCTGTTGGCCATTTGGATGTCTTCTTTGGACAAATTCCTGTTCATGTCTTCTGCCCATTTCTTGATTGGATTATTTGTTCTATGGGTGTTGAATTTGATAAGTTCTTTATAGATTTTGGATACTAGCCCTTTATCTGATATGTCATTTGCAAATATCTTCTCCCATTCTGTCAGTTGTCTTTTGGTTTTGTTGACTGTTTCCTTTGCTGTGCAAAAGCTTTTGATCTTGATGAAGTCCCAATAGTTCATTTTTGTCTTTGCTTCCCTTGCCTTTGGTGATGTTTCTCAGAAGATGTTGCTGTGGCTGAGGTCAAAGAGGTTGCTTCCTGTGTTCTCCTCAAGGATTTTGATGGATTCCTATCTCACATTGAGGTATTTTATCCATTTTGAGTCTATTTTTGTGTGTGGTGTAAGGAAATGGTCCAGTTTCATTCTGCATGTGGCTGTCCAATTTTCCCAACACAATTTGTTGAAGAGACTGTCTTTTTTCTATTGGACATTCTTTCCTGCTTGGCCGAAGATTACTTGACCATAGAATTGAAGGTCCGTTTATGGACTCCATATTCTGTTTCAATCCTCTGTGTATCTGTTTTTGTGCCAATACCATACTGTGTTGATGATTACAGCTCTGTAATAGAGCTGGAAATATGGAATTGCCTCCAGCTTTGGTTTTCTTTTTCTACATTGCTCTGGCTATTTGGGGTCTTTACTGGTTCCATATAGATTTTAGGATTATTTGTTCCATTACTTTGAAAAAAATTGATGGTATTTTGATAGGGATTGCATTAAATGTGTAGATTGCTTTAGGTAGCATAGACATTTTCACAATACTTGTTCTTCCAATTCATGAGCATGGAACGTTTTTCCATTTCTGTGTGTCTTCCTCAATTTCTTTCATGAGTATCCTCTATCTCTTTTTAATATCTTTATCGTATTTTATGATATGGATGCACACCAGTTTATGCAGTAATTCCCCTGTTGATGAGAATTTACTTTGTCTATAGCTTGGAACTATTACAAACATCTTTCTGTGTTGGTGTTTTTGATTCCCAAAAGTGAACTTGTTGGATCAAAGAATATAAATATTTTAAATTTTGGTTGATTTTACAGAATGCATTTCAAGAAAGTCTGTAACAATTTAGATTTACACCAGCAAAGTTTGAGTATATCCTTTTTATCACAATTCCTGGTGGCAAGTGTACTTGTCAATTTGGTGAGGGGGAAATGATTTAAACTTCGTTTAATTTACATTTTTCTATCTATGATATTTAATTGCTTTTCATATTTGGGTACTCTTCTCTGATATACGTACTTATGGTTTTTAATCCATTTTGGTTGTTTCTCTTTGTCTGAGTTTAATGTGCTTTTTACTCTATTGTATATATAAATTTTTCACTTACTATATATTTTGCAATCATTTTCCAGTCAATTAATTCTGAGTTTTGTTTAAGTTATATTTTTGCAATACAAAAACTTTATATTTCTATCTCTACACCCAACATGGGGCTCAAACTCATGACCCTGAGATCAAAAGTCACATGTTGTACTAACTAAGCTAGCCAGGTGCCAGCCCTAATCAATGTGTATTTTTATGCCTTTCGTTTACCTTTCTTGGTTAATAAAGTATTTTAAACTCTAAGCCACACATAAAGCCTACTAAATTTTTCTTCTAAAATTTTCATATTTTACATACATTTAATTATCTGGAATTAACATCTAGATATGATTTGAGTATGGGCCAAACTTTCTTCCAAATGGGTATCCACTTGTATCAACATCATTTACTAAGTTAATTATCTGTTCACTACTAAATGAAAATACTTTTCTATATATTAAGTCCCTATATATACTTAGATCTAATGAAAGACCTTTTAGGCTATTGTATTGATTTATGTGCCTATAGTATTAAAGTTTTTGTTAGGAATGACGGCTTGATTTAATCTATTTCTGATTCAACATCTATTGATTACATTTTTTCTGTTTTAATATTTTAATTCAACACATTTTATTGACAGAGCATATGATATTGTAGTTACTTTTCTAGAATAATCATACTTTTTAATAGTGGGATCCTGCTGGCTCTGTTTGATAATATTTTATTTAAACTATTTCAGCTATTTTAATTAAAAAATAACTAAACTGTAGATATTTTAGAATAGCTTCATCAAGTTTTGAGGTTAATATCTTGTTGGCTTTATTAAATAAAGATTTTTTTCTATCATATTCTACGGTTCAGGAAAGTTTAATTAAAATATTTCAAATATTTGTTCTTTAAAGGTTAAGTAAAGCTTAGATATGGAATACTTGGTCCAGGTGCCTCTTTAACAGATCATTAATCACAGTTTTAATCTACTTTAAAGTAATTGCTTTATTCAAAATTTCCTTTTCTTGGGGACAAATAGTGGTGATTTATATTAGTTTTAGGAAAATATTGATTTCTTTAGATTTACAAGGGTATTACAGTCAAATTGTTTTTAATGTTATCCTATAATTTCTTTTAATATTTTTACTAGAAATGTTTGTCTCTTTTCTCTCAAATGGTTACCTCATATTTTTGCTGCCCCTTTTCTTTGAAAGCTTGCAAGGGTTTCTGTATTGTTAGTCATTGCAAACCACCAAAGTTTGGATTTATACTTTTACTTGTTTATTTTTTTCATGATCAACTTTTACTTCTAATAATTTTCTTTTACTTATTTATAATTCTAAAACATTCAAAGATCAGTATTAAGTTCCTTTATTTGTAGTTATTTTCTCTTAAGAATGAAGGAATATAAAGTTATAAATTTGATCTTGTCCCAATTGTTTTTGTTTGAAGGTCTCCCTTTTTAATTTTTTATAGGCATTGGGATATTTCCGTCTCTTTATTTTAAATATTTCTTTAACAAGGTGTAACTCATACACACTGAAGTGCACAAATCTTATGTATACTTCTAGATTAATTTTATATATCATGCACCTGTGGAACCACCTATCTAGATCAACATATAGAACATTTACATGACCCCAGAAAGTTCTCTTTTGCCCCTTCATATCAATATAACCATTCTAAGAGATAACCACTGGATTGATATGCATCACCAGAGACAAGTTTTACATCTGTATAAATGGAACATATCCATCATTGTGTCTGACTTTCTTCACTTTTAATATCTGCAGGAGTCTTCTATGTCCTGTGTAACTATAGTTCATTCTTTTCTGTTGTTGTTCAGAATTCCAGTGTATGAATATGTCATGATTTGTTTATTCATTCTTTTATGGATGCCAGTTTGGTTTATCTCCTGTTTAAGGTAATTATACACAAACTATTATAAACATGTACATATTTCTTAGATATGCACATATCTTAGATTGTTCATATCTTAGATACGAGCATACACATTTATTTCTTTAGCATATATACTTAAGGAATGGAATAACTAGATTGATTAGAAAATTACTTTAGAATTTATTATTAATTTTCAAATCATTAAGTATTTTAAATCATCTTATATTTTTAATTTCCAATATAATTGGATTATATTCAGAAGATATGTAAAATATAAAATTTTTTTGGAACATAAAAATATTTTTTGGAATATAAAATACTTTTTGGAATATTAAAAATATAAAAGTTTTGTAAAATATAAAAGGTATTTTTTTTAAATAGGGCAAAATTTGTATCCAAGTTGGTTAAATTTTTTTAAACACAATTTTGTTATGCCTTTGGCAATTATTTTTGTCTGTTGGGTCCACCTGATTCTGAAAGTGTATAGTTTCTGTATGTATAGGTCTGATTCTGCCTTTTGTTTTCAATTAATTATTCTATAATTCTAATGGAGCTTGCCTTATCTTTAGCTGCCATATTGTCTGATCCATAGACACTTATGATAATTGTATCTTGTCCTTTCCTATTCCATTCTGTCCCCATTTATTCTGTTTAGTGGGTTTAACGTTGAGAATTAGTATTGCCACTCCAGATTTTTCTTTTTATTTGCTTGGTATCTCTTGGCCCAAAATTTTATTTTCAGTATTTCTCTATCACTTTTTAAATTCCATTTTTAAAAATAAATTACATATAACTAGATTACATATTTTCATTCAACTAGATCATGTTTATTATATATCTTCGATGTTTCTTTCTTCTGTTTCAGTATTATTTACAGTTCAGTCAAGTCATTTTTTCTTTTTTTTTTAAAATATTTTATTCATTTATTTGACAGAGAGAGAGGTCACAAGTAGGCAGAGAGGCAGGCAGAGAGAGAGGGAGAAACAGGCTCCCCACTGAGCAGAGAGCCTGATGTGGGGCTCGATCCCAGGACCCTGAGACCATGACCTGAGCCGAAGGCAGAGGCTTAAACCACTGAGCCACCCAGGAGCCCCTCATTTTTTCTTTTTATCTCCTCACTGAAAACTTTTACTGCAATGTTTCATTCAATCAATTTTAATTCTTGTCTATTTTATCATAATCCAACCTATATTTGTCTTCAACTGTGCATGAACAGTGTACTATTTCTATCTACTCTTTTCAATCTAGAATGCTTTTACCCTGCTGTCTTAGCCCAACTCTTTTGCTTTGCAGAGATACATAAGTATTTTTACTTCCAGATTATTTGATTTTCCCCAACAGTATTAATATTCTTTTTTCCAGGATTCTTATTTAGTACTTATTTTATGCATAATCTCAGTCTCTTATTGTCCATTTTGATTTAATAGCCATTCATTTATTAATACTAATGTAGATATTCAGGGTTATTTCTCACCATTCTCTCCTCTTCATCTTCTTCTGTCTTGTGGTTTTTCTTATAATTAATTTTTTGTTGGTTATTATCCTCAGGTGGGATACATGGGGAATGTGGTATCAAAATTCTTGCTCTTCCAAATTATAGTTTTTTTCTTACATCTGAACCATCCTCTGTGTATAAATGTATTGAATTACATTCCTTTCTTTTGGCAGTTAGCAGATTTTTGTGGTAGTTTTTAAAACTTTTCTATGTTGATGAGAATTCCATTGCCTGCCTGATTCTATTGCTTTTTTAAGTAATTTCGTTTTCAGTCTGTAATCACATAAGATTTTTGTGTGTTTGTTTCTTTATCTCTGAAGTTTAGGAATTTTACCAGGGTATACCTGTCTTTATCTTTTTTTTTTCTTGCAGTCCTAATTGGAATTCTGGAACTTGATAAGCCTTTTTAAACCTGTAGAGTCAAATCTAGATTAATTCAAGCAAATTTTTTTCTATGACTTGATTGATTACCCTTCCCTCTCCTCTCCCTCCTTTTTTTCTTATAAAACCTCTATTTGCATGTTTTACTTCTTGGGTCTATTGACATGTTGTTTATCTTTTCTTTGGAGATACTGAGTTCTTCCCCACCCCTCCTTGCTAAGTCTTGAATTTATGTCATCCACTATCTTCTAGGCTACTAAGTCAGGTTTTAGTAGTGATTATACTCTTTTTCAATTTATAAACTGAATTATTAAAGTAGAGAATTGTGGATTTTTTTGTTGTTATAGAAAGTCTTTTTTTTTTCACTTTTAATTGTACTTGCATTTGCTTATTTTACTCAAGTAGTTTTCTATTTATATCAGCAATTCTCTTAGGAGCCATCTATTTTGGGTGTCTCTTTCTTTTTCTTCTGTTTGGCTCTTGAGTTCCTGGAGTGTAAAGTTATTTTCCTTTGCATACATGTGGTTCTTGGTGGCCAGGGCCAAATGCTGTTTACCTGAATTTGTGAATAATGTTGAGGGGCGCAGCTTTCTGCCCTATAATTTGGCAAGGACTGGCTGGCAAATTGTCAATAGTTGGCAAGGCACCAGAAAGAACTCGAAGAACCCTGACTGCTCCCTGGTGATCTTAACAGTAAAGGTTCCCTTAATATCTAATGTCAGAAGCTCTTGGCTCACTTCCCCCCGCTAAGCCCTGTAAGACTTCCAGTGAGATGAGACTAGTATTTGCTCTCTGGAATAGGAAGTCCTTTGTTTCGAAAGGTCTTATCACTTATGGTCCTGTCTCTCAGAGTAAGGGTGGTATTCTAATCCATGTCCCAGGACTCTCTACCCTAGCCTCCAATTTCTTTTTCAGCCCAGAGGAACCCAGGGAAAGCCTGGCATCCCTCTGACTCTCCAAGGCCCTCCAGCCTGGGGAGTAAAGCAAGTGCTCCAATCAGTTGGACTGGAGTGGCAGAGGAGGATGCAAGTATGAGTCCAAAGGGCCAATATAATCTGATTGATGGATTCAAGTATTACCCTCATCTCCCAAACTGGAAAAGAGAGGTACTGAAATTCAGTGTTTGTTTGAGTCACACCCAGTTAATCCAGTGAAGTCTTTTATGTTGTTGTTAAAGATATTTAAATAATAGCTATTTTTAAAGACTTTAGTGAATCACTGTCTAAAGGGTCATCCGACTTTGAGACTCTGCAACTCAATGACATATGAATGCGTTTTGACCTAAAACCTCTGACTCTTTCTGAAGGAGGTTAAAAGATTCATATATTTAAACAGAATTAAACAATTACAAAAGCAGTATAATTTTTCTTTCTGTCTCTGAGATAGAAATGGAATTATTCTTTATGGAAATTGTGAGCGTTGTGAGGTAGTAGTTTTCATGGTGGAAAAATGAGGGAAAGGATTTTTTTCTTTTTTTTTTTTCCTTTCCTTCCTTTCTTTCTTCCTATCTTCATTCCCTCCTTCCTTCCATTTCTTGTTCTCTTCCTCATTCTTCTTTTCCTCATCTTTTTAGTAGGTAGGTGCTAAGTAAGATGGGAAGGAGGACAACTGAGATGACAGATTATTCCCTGGCACCTCTTGCTTTCTGACTAATAGGTTGATTTGAGACCTTGTGTAAGGAGGGGTTATGCAAAATGTGCAAAATGAAAAAAAAAAATTTCATGGCTAACTTGGTGACACTTGGTTTCAAAACCAATGCTTATAGGCCCATGTAAAGAGAAGCAAGAGCCCAGAATGGGTTAGTGAGTCTTTCTGCCCTTGGCCCTGCTTCCTCACAGAGCAAAGGGAAGCTTGAGACCCTGCAGCCATGTATTTGCTAGATTAGCAGAGTTACAATGTTCAGTATAGCAACAAGAAAGGTTGGGACACTTAAGACAGGGTGTTTTTATGGGGTATATGATATAGGAGAGATGTCCCTTGCTAAGTAGCTGATGGACATCAGACTTCCAATGAGGAAGCAAGATGGAAGAGCATGAATACATTGTATCTATAGGCATGTGATATATTTAACTGAGGGAGTCTGTGGAAATCATGATGTCTTAGAATCATACAGATGGGGTGAAGAACAATTAGGATTTGTGCACTAAAGTGAATGAAACTATTTATGCCATTAGGTTGGTGACAACCTGGAATATTCAAATTATATTCTATACATTTTCCTAGTGGAAAAGAAACCTGATATATTCTCTAGCCTCTTGAGATTTAACTAATCTGCCTACTGCTTTGAGCAGCATTTTCTTCATTTTTCTTTTTTCTTCCTCAGCACTGCCAACTTTTTGCCAGAGAGGCAGCACTGTGTGGTTGATGAGGATTTGGTATAGGTAGGCTAACCATATAATTTACCAATCCAAATGGGATACCTTGAGAATTAAACGGCATGCTATTATTAATTAAATTGGGACAACAGGAAAAACTGTGATTCTTCTGGGTAATGAGGGATGTGTTGTCAGCTGAGCCCTGGAGCCAGATTGTGTGGGTTGAAGTTCTGCATTTGCCACTTATGAGAGCCTGTGCATTCCTCAAACACCCTTTGCTCTGATCTTCTGATGTGCCAAAGAAGATGATAAAGGTATCCACCTCATAAGGTTGTTGGGTGGATTAAACTACTTAATTTACAGAAAGCACTTTGAGTGCTACGTGGCATTTACATAAGTACTTAAATGCTTTACAGATGTTAACCATTGTTACCATACCATCACCATTTGATGGGAATGTCTTAACCATGTCTACTAAAAATCATTTAACAGGTATCAAATATGACAGTGTTTTAAAATCCTGACACATATATTAAATGGCACATTTTAAAGAAAGCACTATTCAGATGTATGGTCTGATTCAAAGAAAAGCAAATGTCATTATCTTTGCGTGCAAATTAATTAGAATATATTTTCCAATGTTCCAAAATGACAAACGGTCACCAAATACTAGTAGAAAACTAATCACAAGTTTGCATAATACTTTCTCTATGTTATAGATAACATAAAATTGCTCTTATTTATTTTTACTGGATTGAGGAAGGTGATTTTTACCTAGCAAAGAACAGTAATGCCTGGTAAATGGTCTCTTGCACTGTTTGACAAGAAATCACAAATAGGGATTTATTTATTTATTTATTTTTAAAATCTTTTATTTTTTTTTTTATAAACATATAATGTATTTTTATCCCCAGGGGTACAGGTCTGTGAATCGCCAGGTTTATACACTTCACTGCACTCATCATAGCATAGACCCTCCCCAGTGTCCATAACCCCACCACCCTCCCAATCCCCCTCTCCCCAGCAACCCTCAGTTTGTTTTGTGAGATTAAGAGTCACTTATGGTTTGTCTCCCTCCCGATCCATCTTGTTTCATTTATTCTTCTCCTACCCCCTTAACCCCCCCATGTTGCATCTCCACTTCCTCATATCAGGGAGACCATACGATAGTTGTCTTTCTCCGATTGACTTAACTCGCTAAGCATGATACCCTCTAGTTCCATCCACATCGTCGCAAATGGCAAGATTTCATTTCTTTTGATGGCTGCATAGTATTCCATTGTGTATATATACCAACTCTTCTTTATCCATTCATCTGTCGATGGACATCTAGGTTCTTAGTTTGGCTATTGTAGACATTGCTGCTATAAACATTCGGGTGCACATGCCCCTTCATATCAATACATTTGTATCTCTAGGGTAAATAGCCAGTAGTGCAATTGCTGGGTCATAGGGTAGTTCTATTTTCAACATTTTGAGGAACCTCCATGCTGTTTTCCAGAGTGGTTGTACCAGCTTGCATTCCCACCAACAGTGGAGGAGTGTTCCCCTTTCTCCATACCCTCGCCAGCATCTGTCATTTCCTTAATTGTTAATTTTAGCCATTCTGACCGGTGTGAGGTGATATCTCATTGTGGTTTTGATTTGTATTTCCCTGATACCGAGTGATATGGAGCACATTTTCATGTGTCTGTTGGCCATCTGGATGTCTTCTTTGCAGAAATGTCTGTTCATGTCTTCTGCCCATTTCTCGATTGGATTATTTGTTCTTTGGGTGTTGAGTTTGCTAAGTTCTTTATAGATTTTGGACACTAGCCCTTTATCTGATATGTCGTTTGCAAATACCTTCTCCCATTCTGTCAGTTGCCTTTTGGTTTTGTTAACTGTTTTCTTTGCTGTGCAAAAGCTTTTGATCTTGATGAAATCCCAATAGTTCATTTTTTCCCTTGCTACCCTTGTCTTTGGCAATGTTCCTAGGAAGACGTTGCTGTGGCTGAGGTCAAAGATGTTGCTGCCTGTATTCTCCTCAAGGATTTTGATGGATTCCTTTCTCACACTGAGATATTTCATCCATTTTGAGTCTATGTTCATATGTGGTGTAAGGAAATGGTCTAGTTTCATTTTTCTGCATGTGGCTGTCCAATTTTCCCAACACCATTTGTTGAAGAGGCTGACTTTTTTCCATTGGACATTCTTTCCTGCTTTGTCAAAGTTTAGTTGACCATAGAGTTGAGGGTCTATTTCTGGGCTCTCTATTCTGTTCCAATGATCTGTATGTCTGTTTTTGTGCCAGTACCATACTGTCTTGATGATGACAGCTTTGTAATAGAGCGTGAAGTCTGGAATTGAGATGCCACCAATTTTGGCTTTCTTTTTCAACATTCCTCTGGCTATTCAAGGTCTTTTCTGGTTCCATATAAATTTTAGGATTATTTGTTCCATTTCTTTGAAAAAAATGGGTGGGATTTTGATAGGGATTGCATTAAATGTGTAGATTGCTTTAGGTAGCATAGACATTTTCACAATATTTATTCTTCCAATCCAGGAGCATGGAACATTTTTCCATTTCTTTGTGTCTTCCTCAATTTCTTTCATGAGTACTTTATAGTTTTCTGAGTATAGATTCTTAGCCTCTTTGGTTAGGTTTATTCCTAGGTATCTTATAGTTTTGGGTGCAATTGTAAATGGGATTGACCCCTTAATTTCTCTTTCTTCTGTCTTGTTGTTGGTGTAGACAAATACAACTGATTTCTGTGCATTGATTTTATATCCTGACACTTTACTGAATTCCAGTACAAGTTCTAGCAGTTTTGGAGTGGAGTCTTTTGGGTTTTCCACATACAGTATCATATCATCTGTGGAGAGTGATAGTTTGACTTCTTCTTTGCCAATTTGGATGCCTTTAAATTCCTTTTGTTGTCTGATTGCTGAGGCTAGGACTTCTAGTACTATGTTGAATAGCAGTGGTGGTAATGGACATCCTTGCTGTGTTCCTGACCTTAGCAGAAAAGTTTTCAGTTTTTCTCCATCGAGAATGATATTTGCGGTGGGTTTTTCATAGATGGCTTTGATAATATTGAGGTATGTGCCCTCTATCCCTACACTTTGAAGAGTTTTGATTAGGAAGGGATGCTGTACTTTGTCAAATGCTTTTTCAACATCTATTGAGAGTATTATATGGTTCTTGTTCTTTCTTTTATTAATGTGTTGTATCACATTGATTGATTTGTGGATGTTGAACCAAACTTGCAGCCCTGGAATAAATCCTACTTGGTCGTGGTGAATAATCCTTTTAATGTACTGTTGAATACTATTGGCTAGTATTTTGGTGAGAATTTTTGCATCTGTGTTCATCAAAGATATTGGTCTGTAGTTCTCTTTTTGGGTGGGATACTTGTCTGGTTTTGGGATCAAGATGATGCTGGCCTCATAAAATGAGTTTGGAAGTTTCCCTTCCATTTCTATTTTTTGGAACAGTTTCAGGAGAATAGGAATTAGTTCTTCATTAAATGTTTGGTAGAATTCCCCTGGGAAGCCATCTGACCCTGGGCTTTTGTTTGTTTGGAGATTTTTGATGACTGTTTCAGTCTCCTTACTGGTTATGGGTCTGCTCAGGTTTTCTCTTTCTTCCTGGTCCAGTTGTGGTAGTTTATATGTCTCTAGGAATGCATCCATTTCTTCCAGATTGTCAAATTTGTTGGCGTAGATTTGCTCATAATATGTTCTTATAATTGTCTGTATTTCTTTGGTGAGTTGTGATCTCTCCTCTTTCATCCATGATTTTATTTATTTGGGTCATTTTTCTTTTCTTTTTGATAATCTGACCAGGGGTTTATCAATCTTATTAATTCTTTCAAAGAACCAGCTCCTAGTTTCATTGATTTGTTCTATTGTTTTTGTTGTTTGTTTTTTGTTTTTGGTTTCTATTTCACTGATTTCTGCTCTGATCTTTATGATTTCTCTTCTGCTGGGTTTAGGGTTTCTTTTTTGTTCTTTCTCCAGCTCCTTTAGGTGTAGGGTTAGGTTGTGTACTTGAAACCTTTCTTGTTTCTTTTTTTTTTTTTAAAGATTTTATTTATTTATTTGACAGAGAGAGATCACAAGTAGGCAGAGAGTCAGGCAGAGAGAGAGGAGGAAGCAGGCTCCCTGCAGAGCAGAGAGCCCGATGCGGGGCTCGATCCCAGGACCCTGAGATCATGACCCGAGCCGAAGGCAGCGCCCAATCCACTGAGCCACCCAGGCGCGGCCTGTAGCACTATATATTTTCCTCTCAGGACTGCCTTTGCTGTGTCCCACAGATTTTGAACTGTTGTGTTTTCATTATCATTTGTTTCCATGAATTTTTTCAATTCTTCTTTAATTTCCTGGTTAACCCATTCATTCTTTAGAAGGATGCTGTTTAGTCTCCATGTTTTTGGGTTCTTTCCAGCTTTCCTCTTGTGTTTGACTTCTAGCTTCAGAGCATTGTGGTCTGAAAATATGCAGAGAATGATCCCAATCTTTTGATTCCGGTTGAGACCTGATTTAGGATCCCGGATGTGATCTATTCTGGAGAATGTTCCATGTGCACTAGAGAATAATGTGTATTCTGTTGCTTCGGGATGAAATGTTTTGAATATATCTGTGATGTCCATCTGTTCCAGTGTGTCATTTAAGGCCTTTATTTCCTTGTTGACTTTTTGCTTGGATGGTCTGTCCATTTCAGGGAGGGGAGTGTTAAAGTCCCCTACTATTATTGTATTATTATTGATGTGTTTCTTTGATTTTGTTATTAATTGGTTTATGTAGTTGGCTGCTCCCCCGTTAGGGGCATAGATATTGAAAATTGTTAGATCTTCTTGTTGGACAGACCCTTTGAGTATGATGTAATGTCCTTCCTCATCTCTTATTATAGTCTTTGGCTTAAAGTCTAATTGATCTGATATAAGGATTGCCACCCCAGCTTTCTTCTGATGCCCATTAGCATGGTAAATTGTTTTCCACCCCCTCACTTTAAATCTGGAGGTGTCTTCGTGTCTAAAATGAGTTTCTTGTAGGCAACATATAGATGGGTTTTGTTTTTTTATCCATTCTGATACCCTGTGTCTTTTGATTGGGGCATTTAGCCCATTAACTTTCAGGGTAACTATTGAGAGATATGAATTTAGTGCCATTTATTGCCTGTAAGGTGACTATTACTGTATATTGTCTCTGTTCCTTTCTGATCTACTACTTTTAGGCTCTCTCTTTGCTTAGAGGACCCCTTTCAATATTTCCTGTAGAGCTGGTTTGGTGTTTGCAAATTCTTTCAGGTTTTATTTGTCCTGGAAGCTTTTTATCTCTCCTTCTATTTCCAATGATAGCCTAGCTGGATAGAGTATTCTTGGCTGCATGTTTTTCTCGTTTAGTGCTCTGAATATATCATGCCAGCTCTTTCTGGCCTGCTAGGTCTCTGTGGATAAGTCTGCTGCCAATCTGATATTTTTACCATTGTATGTTACAGATTTCTTTTTCCGGGCTGCTTTCAGGATTTTCTCTTTGTCACTAAGACTTGTAAATTTTACTATTAGGTGACGGGGTGTGGACCTATTCTTGTTGATTTTGAGGGGTTTCTCTGCACCTCCTGGATTTTGATGCTTGTTCCCTTTGCCATATTAGGGAAATTCTCTCCAATAATTCTCTCCAATAGACCTTCTGCTCCCCTCTCTGTTTCTTCTTCTTCTGGAATCCCAATTATTCTAATGTTGTTTTGTCTTATGGTGTCACTTATGTCTCGAATTCTCCCCTCATGGTCCAGTAGCTGTTTGTCCCTCTTTTGCTCAGCTTCTTTATTCTCTGTCATTTGGTCTTTTATATCACTAATTCTTTCTTCTGCTTCATTTATCCTAGCAGTGAGAGCCTTCATTTTTAATTGCACCTCATTAATAGCTTTTTTATTTCAACTTGGTTAAATTTTAGTTCTTTTATTTCTCCAGAAAGGGCTTTTATATCTCCAGAGAGGGTTTCTCTAATATCTTCCATGGCTTTTATGAGCCTGGCTAGAACCTTCAGAATCATCATTCTGAACTCTAGATCTGACATATTACCAATGTCTGTAATGATTAGGTTCCTAGGCTTTGGTACTGCCTCGTTCTTTTTTTTTGTGGTGAATTTTTCTGCCTTGTCATTTTGTCCAGATAAGAGTATATGAAGGAGTAAGTAAAATACTAAAGGGTGGCAAAGACCCCAGAAAAAGACGCTTTAACCAAATCAGAGGAGACCCCAAATCCTGGGGGGGGGGGGGATAAAAAGAGATTCAGAAAAAAAAGAAAAAATTTTAAAAAGAGAGAACACAAATAAAGAAAAAATATAACAAAGAAAAAAATATATATATACATATTAGATAAACTAGTTAAAAATGTTAAAAAAGAAAAGGGTAAAAGTTTAAAAAAATTAGAAGAAGAAGAAAATAAAATTGAAAAAAAACAAGAAAGAAAAATTAAATTAACCACAAGACTAAAGAATCATGGGGAGAAAGCCATGAGTTCCGTGCTTTGCTTTCTCTTCCTCTGGAATTTCGCTGCTCTCCTTGGTATTGAACCTGCTCTCCTTGGTAGGTGAACTTGATCCTGGCTGGATTTCTTGTTGATCTTCTGGGGGAGGGGCCTGTTGTAGTGATTCTCAAGTGTCTTTGCCAGAGGCAGAATTGCACCGCCCTTTCCAGGGGCCAGGCTATGTAATCCACTCGGTTTCGCTTTTGGGAGCTTTTGTTCCCTGAATGCTTTCTGTAGAGTTCCAGAGGATGGGAATGAATATGGTGGCCTCCCAGTCTCAGGCCTGGAGGAGCCGAGAGCTCAGGGCCCCACTCATCAGTGTGCCCTCAGAGAATAGCGCCCAATCACTCTCTTCTCCCTGGCCTCCGGCCACGCTCAGAGCTCAACCAGCCTGCTACCGGTTCAATGTAACCCGAGCTGAGAGCTCAACTCCTCGGCTCTGTCTCTGTAGCCGGCTTCCCCATTCTAATACCTGCAAGCTCTGTGATACTCAGACACCCTCGATCCTTCTGTGACCTTGTGGGGCCTGGGGCCATGCTGACCCCATGTGGGCTTCACCCCGGTTTAGCCTCTGGAGCGATGTCCTCAGCGGAAGAGACTTTTAAAAGTCCTGATTTCTTGCTCCGTTGCTCCGCCACTTGCAGGGAGCTGGCCCCTCCCCTGCGGTCTATCTTCCCGTCGCTTTGGATTCACTTCTCCGCCAGTCCTACCTTTCAGAAATTGGTTGATTTTCTGTTTCTAGAGTTGCTATTCTTCTTCTCTTCAATCTCCCATTGGATTTGTAGGTGTTTGCAATGTTTAGATAAGCTATCTAGCTGATCTCCTGCTACCTGATGTAGTCTCAGCCTGCTACTTCTCCACCATCTTGACTCCTCCCCACAGATAGGGATTTAATATCATCTGTCTGCTGTCTTCTCTAGATCACATGATCAGATCTATTATTTACTGTATGGTTGATGTGTCCTGGACAAGGAAGCTTAATTCAGATATTCTCTGTTTTCTTTCCTAATTTCCCCCTAAATGTAGGAACTCTCCAGGACTGTTTCTTTGATTACTTCCTACACTTTTCCACAGTGCTTTCCTTAGGTGACCTCATTAACTTTCTCAAGTTTCACTGTCATTGCTATGTTTAAGACTTGCACCTCTCTCTCTCTCTCTCTCTCTCTCTCTCTCTCTCCCTCCCTGCTTTCTCTGTCCCCCTCTCCCTTCCTCTTCTTCTCTTACTGACTTCTTAGCTGAGCTCTCTTCTCATGTTTCCAGTATTCTTTGGATCATTTCCATTTCCATACCCCTTGGAACCTAAAAGCTATTGTTATTCTTTCCACTTGTTTCACACCATCCAATCACTTGTGTTCTCTTGATTCTTCTTTTCATGGTATCTCTGACTTCCTTTCCTTCCTTTCTGTTTTCCTGGTTTCTACCTTATATCTGACCCATAATACTTGTGAATATGCTCCTGAGGCATTACCCTAAATGTTCTTTTATTTTTAAAAAAAGACATAAAAATTTATTGCTCTGTTCAAAATTTATTGCCACCTTTCTGGAAAACTTGAGTTATACCAGAAGATTTGTACATATCATAGAGACTTAACTCAAAGGAATAAATTTAGTAGTGACATTTGAGACAGATGATAGTATTAGAAAACCCCTTTCCTGGTATCCCTCATCTACCCAGTTAGCAGTAGGTTAGGAGAGATCAAATTTTATTAAGGTAAATTGTTCCTACAACCTCCATGGTAGTTGTATACTTACCTACACTCTTGATATTGGATTTGGCCATGTGACTAGCTTAAGCCTCATGGTGGGTGGAATGTGCGTTATTACCAATTGGCTTTGGGCTCAGCCACATGACTGCTTTAGCCAATTGGATGTTAGTGAATGTGACATGAGTGCACTTGACATGTACTTGGATGGTTAGTCTTCTTGTGCCTATGTCATTGCTATGAGAATGATACATAGAGCCCAACTAGCCTTCTGGTCCAAGGATGATAAGAGACATGAAATAGACTAAAACCAACCTTCAGCTTATAGCTGCCTGGATGAGCTTCACTTAGTTTAGGGGACTTCCAGTTGATTCATCTGAGCCAACTGAACATCCATCATTGACACTTATAAGGATGAGAGGTAAATAAAGGGTTATCATTTTATGTCCCTCACATTCTATGGTGTTTGTTTCATAGCAATAGTTCTCTAATAAAAGTTTCCAGAAGATTATTTAACTTCAAATAAGCAAAGTATTTCAGTATGTGATATTTATTAAGGGTGGTAAAATTCATATACTTTATAAAGATTGTCAAGATTGGAGGAAATGGGGGAAATCAAAATAGATATTTAACTTGTCTTTTCACCCAATAGTCTAATTCAGCAGATCTTAAACTTTAAAGTGATTAAGAATCAACTTGCATAGATTATTTAAAGAGAAAATCTCTGTCTTTAGTTCTAGCAATAAATTCATTAGTTTTGAGTGACTTCCAGGAATTTGAATTTTCAACTATCACTCCTAGGTAGTTGTGATGCATGTAGTTCAGTAAACATTGGTTTCATTTGTTGCATTTTTTATCTCTTATTCTTTTCTCTTTTTCTTTTTTAAGATGCCATACAAAGTGTAAGATGTATTTGGGTGACACCTAAACCAAATATGATGTAGAAAATGAAATGATAAGGATTCTATTCTATTCTTGTATGCTCTACTGAATCTTCTTATCTATTATGAGTTGAAGATTGAAGAGCAACATTATCTTATTATTTTTGGTATCCTGTAGTTTGCATCATAAACTCAGAAAGCTTTAATTTTTATTTTACTATTATTTCTATTTAATACCGAACAGTTCTCCAGAGACCTCTTTTCAACCAATGTTCCCTTTGGCAGTGAAATCCACTTACCTTAACTGACTGTGATTATACTTCAACCTAGTTCTCAGAGTCATGATGGTAATATTCATTTTACTATCCCAAAAGGCTCTTAGTATTCATCAAATATTTGATTAACATTGTCTAATAAAGCTTATAGAATGCAGAAACATGAAACCTAACTCCACCATGATTTTTACTACTGTCTTGTTCATTAACACTGCAAGTTGCTTCTCTAAAATAATTAAAATCCATAATTGAATACACTAGAATAATTTTGGAAAATTAGTTTAATTATTCCAGTACTTCCATTTGGAAAGCTTGCATTATTTATTACAACTAAATGGATAAATGTGACCCCTCTTTTCTTTCTTTTCATTTCACACTTATTCTTTAGGAGGGAATATTTGTTTTGCATATTTGTGTTAAGGATGTGAATAGTAGTTCTTAAAGCTATATTGACAAAAATATAAGTATAACTTGGGGACTATAAATAAGAGCAGTGCACTAACTGCAGAGCTCTTATTCACCTTCATGAATTGGCTCATTATACTAAGAAATATTCAACTTCCTCTCCTCACTTTGTATGTTGTCCAAGTTTTAAATTATTCCATAACTTTAGATGCAAAATATAATATGGGAAATTGTAAATCTTTCAAAGATTCCCTCTGGAATAAAAGACCAGATTTACCTTTTCTACTAACTTTAGACTTATGATCTGTGGGTTAGCTAGAGTAGGTTTGGGATACATGTAGTTCATTACTCTACATTAGCTCTATACTTGAGAATGGCACCCAGGACATGGCTCCATTACTTATATAACAGAAGAACTGGAGGTATTTTAAAAGCTAGGAAATAAAAACCTAAACAAGGTATTTTAAACTTAGATTAAATCCCTCTTGGCTGGGGTACCTCGGTGGCTCAGTGGGTTGAGCCTATGCCTTCGGCTCAGGTCATGATCTCAGGGTCCTGAGATTGAGCCCCACATCAGGCTCTCTGCTTGGCGGGGAGCCTGCTTCCCCTCTCTCTCTGCCTGCCTCTCTGCCTACTTGTGATCTCTCTCTGTCCAATAAATAAAATCTTTTAAAAAAATCCATCTTGGCTACATTCATGTAGCAATCCCAGCAATCATATGTAGGAAGCTAAGGGTATCTTTATTAAAAGCACTTCAGTACAGCTTTATGAGACAAAGTTATTCAGAACACTGGATGACTGTAGTGACTTCATTTTTTTGGAAACATATTTATGAGAAATAGCAAGGGCCTCAGCGGAAATTATACAATTAATATTTTAGAAGGTCCGTGGTTCACCCAGTCAGCAGTAATATGAGGTGGTTGGGTCATAAGTCACAAGTATGCTTGGATTTCATAATTGTAAGCTTTACCTCTGACTTAGTAGAATAATTCAACTGACAACAAAGAATCTAATGAAAATACTCAAACAACTTCAAAAAGAATAAACTAAACCTAATATGAAAGGTCAAAAGCTCTCCATCAAAATTTTTATTTGTTAATTCTCTCAGGTTTAGCCAAATAAATACCTATAATGAAAGGTTTAAAAATGCCACTGTCATTTCTATTACCAAATTCCGTAGCTTGAAATAAAACTTGCAGATCAGGGTTTTGCATGATATTGATGCAAATACTGCAGAAATCTCCCAATTTCTAAACCATTTACCTTCCTCCTCCTTCCACATTTTTACTCCCCAGTCCAATCCAACCTTCCCAACCCTCATAAACTATTTATGTGTTCTTTCTAGGGGGAGTTGATCAACTGGAATAAAATGGTTTAATTTACAGTTTCTGTTGAGTAGAGCTCATGTTCTCCCAGAAACTAACGAGTTGTGACAGTTGTCAGTGTTGACAATCACAATGTGTAGCCCATGACTAATTTTTGTAAATGGCCTTAGTTTTAAAAAAGTTTTATGATTTCATGCAATACATGTTTATAACATCATAAGAGCAGAGGTCATAGTCTCTTATTCTCTGGCACTTAACATTATTTGACACAAAAAACGCATGTCATAAATATTGGCTAAATGAATGAAAATCAAGAGCAATGGACACATACTTTTGAAGACTACTATAGCTGAGACCATAGTATTCTGAAACAGAACTTATTTATTTATTCATCAAACATTTATCAAGTGCACATTACGTACTAGACACTATTCTAGACCCTGGACACATAAAGGAAAAAAGAAAGACACTCTTACTGTTCTATTGTGATATATAATCCATTGCAGGATATAGAAGATTATAGCATACAACAATAAAGTCTGTTACAGGGGAGGATAGTGTGCCATGGGAGCACAGAAATGCATCACCAGACTCAAACTGGAGATTTCATGAAATAACATTGTGAAAAAAGCAATATGTAAGTTGGTATCTGAGGAAAGAATGGGATTTATCTCAGTGAAACCAGAGGTGGGGGAGGGAAAAAGAATGGAATAAGCATGTGAATGAGGCTGAGGCAGACAGCTAGGGTCACATCCACCACAGACTTGCAGGTCCTGTTGTGGAGGCTGGGCTTTATTCCATGAGCTATGATGAAATGGTTAGGTAGGAAACTCAGAAGTTTAAGTGAAAAGTATGTTTTCATTATCAAAAGTATCTGTTTTCATGGCTTCCTTCCAAAGAATAGAGTATGGAAGGAGAAAAATGGAACTTCATAGTGCAGAAACCAGGCAAACACCATGGTACCCAACTGACTGTCATCAGCGATGTCGCATGGTACCAGGTGCTGCATGATACCATGTGAAGAGAAGAGCACCTCCATGGTGCTCTTTCCAGAAACCCATTATCTCAGTTTAATCATGAGAAAAAAGTCAGATCCAAATTGAGGGTTATCCTGTAAAGTGTTTGACCAATACTCATTAAAACTCTCAAGGTCATGAAAAATAAGAAAAAGATTGAGAAACTCACAAACCAGAAGATAGAACAAAGGATTTCAAAAAGCAAATGCAATGTGATATCCTGGATTAGATCCTGGAACAGAAGGAGGACATTAATGGAGAGGTATAAAATTCAAATAAAGTGTAAAATTTACTTATTGGTAATATACCAATATTGGTTTCTTAGATTTGACAAATATACCAAGATCTCAGAAGATGGCACCACAGGAAACCAAAACTAGGTGAGGGGCGTTCAGTATTATTTTTGTAACTTTTCTATAAACCTAAAATTATTCCAGAATTACAAAGGTTATTTTAAGAGAGTGAAAAAATAATGTATAGTTGATATAATTGCTTTGCAAATAATACTTGTAATACTTTGGATATAAATATTTAAACTCTAGGCAATACAAAGAGTCTTTTTATTGATAAGAAAAAGGATAAATAGCTGAGTAGAAAAATAAGCAAATGGTATTATAAGGAATTTGCCAGAAGAGCAACTTCACATGACCAATAAACATGGTCAACCCCACTAAAAATAAAATAAATAAAATAAAATAAAATAAAACACCAAAATGGCTCTTTTCACCTATTAAGTTATTAAAAATTAAAAAGAGTGGTAATATCTGTTAGTGGAGATTCCAAGAGTATGGCAGTCTTATATATTGCTGGTGGAAATATTGTTTAATTCTTCATGGAATTCATTTTGGCAATATATTAGAATATAATATGCATATATTTTCCTAGCAAGAAGACTCCTGGAAAATAATCTCATAAAAATCAAAGCTGGTATAAAATAAGGAAGCATATTTCAGGGGTTTTTGGAGCAGAAAAAATATGTAGAAATGTAAGTATATAGTATGGGAATGATGAAAAAGTGGGTACATCACTACCAAGGACTCAAAAGTAACCCTTATGAATGAATTAGAACTAAATTTGGGAGGCTTTCCAGGGTACATTATTAAATAATAAGAGGAAGATGTGAAGAAACATATAACATAAAAATTAATACATTTTATAAATTTAATAATGATATAATGACACATAAGATTTATATAAATACATATATACATATAAATATATAAATGTTTTTATATGTTTATTAAGTGTGATAGTCAAGAGAATGCAATAAGGAAATAACTTTCACTTTTCTCTACTAACAATCAAACAGACTTTGTCTGGTATCCCTTCTTTGTCCCTGGAATATAGCTTGATCTCAAATCTTTTGACTTTCCAGTCTTTTTTTTTTTTTTTTTTTTTTCAGATTAAAAATCCAACCTAACAATATCAAAACTTCAGGCTCTGTACCAGTTCAAATCTTATCCCTTTCCCCTAATTCAGGCTGGATCTTTGCTTGTGCAAGATAAGCTGTGAGGAAGACGAGAGGGGCAGTGGTGAGTCATGACACAGTATCATCCATGTGTTCACAATTCTGTCTTTTCCTCATTTTCTTGCTGCAGCTTATTCTTCCAGTGTCAGTGGAGGGAGGAGAGATGAGTGGTAATCAGGCAGAAGCTGATGCTGTTTGGAGTTCTTTCTTGGCTTCTGTATGCTGTCTGTTATGACTTATGTCTTACTGCTGCCACCTTCTTCTCATTGGAATGCATTTGTCTATTCTGGAGCTGTGGCTTTTTTTTTAAAAGTGACTTTACTTATTTTTTATGTATTTATTTTTAGAGAGAGATCAAGAGAGTGTGTGTGCTGGGTGGGGGAGGGAGCAGAGAGATGGGGAGAGAGAGACTCTTAAGTAGGCTCCATGCCCAGTGATATGGGGCTTGATCTCAGGACCCAGAGATCATGACCTAAGCCTAAATCAAGAATCAGATCCTCAGCTGACTGAGTCACCCAGGTACCCTGGTGCTCTGGCATTTTTAGTATTTAATATTTTTATTGTATATATTTTTAAATATTTGGCCTTATCCTAATTTGAGTAATGCACTTTGGTCTATCTTTTCATAATTTTTTTTAGCTCCTTTGCAAAGAACATATATTTTGGGTGCCCTGAACAAGGGACCCTTTCAAGGCAGCCTTAACCTAATTGCATTTATGTTTTCACTTGGCTTGTGGAAAATTTATTTTTTTGCCCTACATCCATGGAAATATACTTTACTTCTGTTGCAATTTTCCTTCCTCTTTCTGATGTCAGAAGAATTCCAGCACCTTCTGTTTTTATGATGTATTCTCCCAAACTCTTTTAGCACTCTAGCATATTCTCAGAGAACTCTTTTGTAATGGAGATGTAGTACTGTTAGGGTTGATGTGATTTCTTAGATCAACAAGAATTCAATCATAGGGAGCCTGGGTGGCTCAGCTGGTTGAACGACTGCCTTCAGCTCAGGTCATGATCCTGGAGTCCCAGGATCGAGTCCCACATCGGGCTCCCTGCTTGGCAGGGAGTCTGCTTCTCATGTTATCTCTCTCTCTCTCATTCTCTCACTCTCTCTCTCAAATAAATAAATAAAATCTTAAAAAAAAGAACTCAATCAGAAAATAACGTGGCTAAGTCTTCTTAGGCAAGCCTGCTGTCATCTTCCCAAGGATTTTATTGCTGCCCTCCCCACTTCCCATTCCTGCACTTGGCTTAGTAAATGGGAAGATAACATCCCCTCCTTTATCAGGAAGAGGAAATGAAGTCTCACTCTCTGTTAAATCAATGTATATTTATATAAATAAATATTCATATGTAGGCCCAAGTGGAGGGATAAGTAAGATTCACAGGCCCAATTTTGTACCCCTTCTCAGTAAGTCATATGGAAATGTGTCCAGGGCCTCTCTTCAAAATCTTCAGAATGTTTTGACATTGGTTATTCTGCATCTTCTGCTTAGGGTTTCCACACACTCTTAGAGAGAGACAATCCCATCTAACATCTTACTACATAAAAAAATTGTACATAATTATATGAATATAGAAACAACTAGATTCTTAATATTGATTTGCAGGATGGAAGATGTAGGGGTAAGAGAAATTCCACAATAAGAACAGCATTTTAGAGCAATCTTGATAGACAGAGATCTATTTCTATCTCCATCTATCTATCTATCAATCTATATTTGGTAGATATGTAAGACCATATTTTATTTTATTTTGTTTATTTTAAATTTTTCTCAGCCACTGTATAGTACATCATTGGTTTTTGATGTAGTGTTCAATGATTCATATAACATATATGATATATGCCACCCAGTGTACATCATATAACATCCAGTGTACATCACAACACATGCCCTCCTTAATACCCATGACCTAGCCACCCTATCCCTCTAATACCCTCCTCTCTGAAACCCTCAGTTTTTTCCCCCCAGAGTCTTTAGTCTCTCATGGTTCCTCTCCCTCTCTGATTTCTTCACCTTCAGTTTTCTCTCTCTTTCCCTATAGTCCTCAGTGGTATTCCTTACATTCCACATATGAGTGAAACCCTATGATAATTGTCTTTCTCTGCTTGACTTATTTCACTTAGCATAATCCTCTCCAGTTCCATCCTTGTTGATGCAAATGGTGGCTATTCATCCTTTCTGATGGCTGAATAATATTCCATTGTGTATGTGGACCATATCTTCTTTATCCATTCATCTGTTGAAGGGTATATTGGCTCCTTCCACAGTTTGGCTAATGTGGACATTGCTGCTGTGAACATTGGGATGCTGTGCCCCTTCTTTTCACTACATTTGTATCTTTGGGGTAAATACAGACTAGTATAATTATAGGGTCACAGGGTAGCTTTGTTTTTCATATCTTGAGGAATCTCTATACTGTTTCCCAGAGTGGCTATACCAGCTTGCATTCCCACCAAGAGTGTAAGAGGTTTCCCCTTTCTCCACATCCTTGCTATTATTTATTATTTCCTGTTTTGTTAATTTTTGCCATTCTAATTGGTGTAAGGTGGTAACCCATTGGGGTTTTGATTGTATTGCCCTAATGGCTAGTGATAGTGAGCATTTTTTCATATGTCAGTTAGCCATTTGCATGTCTTCTTTGGAGATGTGTCTGTTCATGTCTTCTGCCCATTTTTGACTTGATTATTTGTTTTTTGGGTATTGAGTTTGAGAAGTTCTTTATAGATCTTGGATACCAGATCTTGGATACCTTTATCTGTAATGTCATTTGTGAATATCTTCTTCCATTCTGTAGGTTGCCTCATTGTTTTGTTGACTGTTTCCTTTGTTATGAAGAAACTTTTTATCTTTATGAAATCCCAAAAGTTCATTTTTGCTTTTGTCTCCCTTGTCTTTGGAGATGTGTCTTGAAAGAAGTTGCTGTGGCTGATCTCAAAGAGGTTACTGCCTATATTCTCCTCAATGATTTTGATGGATTCCTGTCTTGAGGTCTTTAATCCATTTTGAATTTATCTTTGCATATGGTGTAAGAGAATGATCCAGTTTTATTCTTCTGCAGGTGGCTGTCCAATTTTCCCAGCACCACTTATTAAAGAGACTGTCTTTTTTCCATTGGATATTCTTTCCTGATTCATCAAAGATTAGTTGACCATAAAGGTGAGGGTTGTATTTTGACTGTCTGATTATATAGACATGGAGATATGAAAGAAAGGAAGATCAATTGCCCAATGTGTGTGGTGGTTACCTCAGGATAGGTTTATTTTGGAGGATTTATATGTGCTTTTTTATACTATTCTTTATGATAGTATTTCAAATGTATTTTTATATGATCTGCTAAAACCTTTACAGCTACATTTTAAAAAATACAAGTTCTGGAAAACTTGAAAATAAAACCAATATCTTACTTTCAAAACTCTTTTTAGAACATTCAGTTTGGTAATATATATTGGGAATCCCCAAGAGTCTTTGCCAGTACAGTGTGACTGTAGAAGTTCCCTTTTTTTAGTATGGTATATCTTTGGGAAATATTATCTCAATAGACGTGTCAAAGAAAGATTATTTTAAAATTATATGTAAATCATTGGTATTCTACGACTTCAGGAATTTGTTTTTTTCCTATGTACCTTTAAGGTAATATATTAAAAAAATTCAGTGATGTACTTATTGTCCCCTTTTTCCCCATTATAAAGTAAACTCCATGAGATTAAGGACCTGAGCTGCCATGTTTATTACTATAGGTCCCCATATGGAGTAGTATGGTAGGTAACCCATAAATGGTTGTTGAATAAGTAGATAATAATTTTCTTATGTCATTCTTATATTCAATTGTGCATTCATTTTGATTGGTAATTTTTAATGTGGAATTGCTGAATCACAGAGTAAATCGTTTTTAGGCTTTTGAGCCATACTGTCAGGTGTCTCTTCAAAAAGATTAATACTTCATATATTACTGCCAGCTTTATAGGAGAACATTCATTTCTTCTCATCCTGGCCATCTTGGGGTAATGTACTTTTTAATTAATCTGATAGATGAAAAATTATTTCATAGTGTTGTTTTTAGTTGTCTTATTCAGTTGCTGCTAAAAGTGAATCTTTTCTCATAAGCTTACACTCCATTTGAAATTCTTTTGTTAATGATCCATTTGGGTCATTTGCTAATTTGCTTAATTGATGTGGCTGTCTTTTTCTTAATACTTTGGAAGTGTTCTTTATACACCATAGTTCTTATTGTCAAAAAATCCAGATGTAACTATTTCCCAACTCAAAGTTTATCTTTTAATTTAAATAGTATATTTTTTAGAAAGTGTTAGTGTTTTGGAATAAGCATGCCCCTCAGTTCCCTGAAGTCTATATATTTTGCAATTCCTCAGTGTTTCTGGTCTGATACAGATTTTTTGTTGTATTTTGATATTTTGTTGGTCATTTCAGTTTTTTTTTTTTTTTTTCCTGTTTACTTCTTGGTTGGCTGGCAGTAGTCTTCAATAATATTTATAGAAAAAAATACCCAGTATTCTAGATTCTGAGCTCTAGCTTTTAAGAGTGTTTCTTTCTTTCTTTCTTTCTTTCTTTCTTTCTTTCTTTCTTTCTTTCTTTCTTTCTTTCTTCTTTTTCTTTAAGGTTTAATTTATTTAGTTGACAGAGAGAGCACAGGTGGGGGGGGATGGGAGAGGGAGAAGCAGGCTCCCCACTGAGCAGGGGGACTCAACTCAGGGCTTAAATGGGGCTGGATCTCAGGACTCCAGGATCATGACCTGAGCTGAAGGCAGACACTTAACAGACTGAGCCATGCAGGTACCCATTAGGGAGTCTTTCTTTTTCATTTACATGTGATCTACAATATGGCTGCACATCAAAATCTTTGGTTACAGTTATTTTCTCTAAAAACTCTGTAGACAACATTTCATTTTAGCATTTAATATTTGGTGGAAAAATTCTAAAGCCACCTTGATTTCCCTTTCCCCTCAAAATACTTCAACCTAAGTAGTTAGGGAGTCTTTGAAATTTAAAATCCCATTGCCATATAGTCAGTATTTTTTTCTTGCATTAATTTTCCTGTTTTTTAATAAGCCCTTTAGATATGCAGATCCAGGCATATCAGAAAAATTATTTTCAATTTAATTTTTAATTCATATTTTTGTTCAAAATTTTTCTGATATCTTCTTAGAAACACAGACATGTCTATTGGATACTGATTTTTTAGTCTTTTTGCTTGCTTGGAAAATTTCTTCTTTTTTTCCCTACATAATGAATTCACGTTTACTTTAGTGCCAATTTTACCTTTCATTGCTCTTGATGCATATTTCAATTCTGCAATTGCATTTTTTTCTATTTCCCTTACCTTGTGGGCTCTTTTTCCAGTTTATTGCTTTACCATTTTATTTTTTATCTGTAGTTTCAGAATCCATATTTCCCTTGAAGTTTATTATGATTACACATTTGATACATTTACAAACTTGCTTTTGTTTTCAACAGTTAGTTATTTTGGTCTCTCTATATCTGTATCTATATATCTTTATATATTTACATGCTTTTAAAAAATATTCATTGGTGGGTACCTGGGTGGCCCAGTCTGTTAAGTGTCTGCCTTGGGCTCAGGTCATGATCCTGGAATCCCAGGATCCAGCCTCTATCATACTCCCTTCTCAGTGCGGAGTCTGCTTCTTTCTCTGCCCCTCAGCTGGCTTGTGCTGTCTCTTTCTCTCTCTCTCTCGTTCTTTCTCTCAAATAAATAAAAATCTTTTTAAAAATATTCATTGAATAAGGGAAGTCTATTCAATGTTAGTAATTGCCCATAAATGGTTTGATGAGTTCTTATTGTCTAAACTGAGCTGTAAAAATCCTTTATCATATCTTGAAAATTTAGACTGTTGGACTAAGTTTCTGTAACCAGTGATCTAGCAGCCTAAGATGAAGTGGAAAGGAACTAAAGTTGTGGGAAATTCTATAACTTTATTATAAGGATTTACCCCTATAACTAACAGGGGAACTTCCTTATAGAGGAATCTTTTCTTTATTGAAAAACAAAAACCAAAAAAAAAAAAACCAACCTGCTATGTTGGGAACTGGCTTTTGGATGATGTGTCTTCTTTTGGCTCAGCCTCATACCCAGGTCACCTTACTTATTATGCTGCTGTTGTTCCACTTACCTGCTGACATTGTAGCCCAAATACTACCCCCCAGAGCCACTGACTTCCTAGTGGCAGACAGGAAATGAAAAGGGTACTCCAGGGACGCCTGTGTGGCTCAGTGGGTTAGAGCCTCTGCCTTCGGCTCAGGTCATGATCCCAGGGTCCTGGGATTGAGCCCCGCATCAGGCTCTCTGCTTAACAGGGAGCCCGCTTCCCTTCCTCTCTCTCTGGCTGCCTCTCTGCCTACCTGTGATCTCTGTCAAATAAATAAATAAAATCTTAAAAAAAAAAAAAGAAAGAAAAGGCTACTCCATATGGGCCAAGCACTGTCCATGAATTCAGTATTTACTCTTCAAAGTCAATTGGTTTCAGTGGGTTTCTGCATAGATTTTCTTCCTTCATCCTGATTTGGAACATCTCAGCAAGAGTGTTTGGGAATCACTTTTTTAAAAAAGATTTTATTTATTTGAGAGAGAGTGAGCGAGTGAGTGAGAGAGAGCATAAGAGGGGGAAGGGCAGGGGAAGAAACAGACTCCCTGCTGACCAGGGAGCCTGATGCTGGGTCTGGATCCCAGGACTCCAGGATCATGACCTGAGCTAAAGGCAGGCACTTAACCTATTGAGCCACCCAGGTGCCCTTGGGAACCATTTCTTATTTTCTGTTTTCCATGTGATCCCATCATACTATTTTTTGTATAATATACTTAAAAAAGTCATGTTGGTGTTCTTCTCTCATTGTTGACCAGATTTCCTTCTATTTTAATTAACTGATTAATTAATTTTTACAATTTCTGTGTCATTTCAGTAGGAATCTGAAACAATGAACAGGTAAATGCCTTTTGTGTTACCAGGAATTTTCTTTACTAACAACTAGATAGTTGTGGTTCCATCGGCAATTTCGGATAGAAGATTCTCACCATCTTCATTAACATTTTCTGGAATCATGCAAGTTGGTTTTATTCATCAAGTATTGAATATCTGTTACATTTCAGACGCTGAGGATACCAGAATGAATAATGTCTTTTCTGCAGGATAGTCACAATCTAGATGGCTAAACATCAAGTAAACAACTAGTTTACCACACAAAATGATGAGTTCAGTCACTCAGGCATGGGAAAATATTTCAGCAGCTTTTTGGGGAAGGCATCCTAGAGGATATAATTTGAAGTCAAACAGATTTGATGCAAATATAGGAGCTGTTCTGCTGAACAAACCAGAAAGGGCAGGGGAAAGTCATTGCAAAAGTTACAGTTTGTGCAGAAGCACAAAGGATGCAACTGAAAGAACACAAAGTGTTTCATGTTAATAAATCTAAATAGATTTTTGTCTTTTAAAAGTGGTAACCATGACTTCCATGTCTTTGAAGTTACTGAGAAAAAACATTGCCAAAGGAAAGAACACAGTGTCATAGGATAGCATAACAGTCCAAGTTGATATCATTTCATTGTTTAGTATCTTTCTACATTATAGTCAATGATATCATGTGACTTTTATTGAATATTTTAATGAAATCAAGTTCTTATATGTCTGGAGTATTTGTCTACTCTTTTAATAGAGAAATGGTATCAAAAAAGGAATGACCATTGACTTGATTTGAATTTTCTTACTGATCCTATTTGGACTCTTGATTTCAGCTTCTTTTTCCTAAAAAGCCATCTGCTAAAAACCTGTCCTCAATTTTTCTCTTGAGATTGATGTCAACATTTCTGTGGTTCCTAGGACCCATCCTTAAAACAAAAAGGACATGATACTTTCTGCCTTATTCTTCTCATACCTTTTCAAGTTTGTATGGTTTCTAAAAGTTCATTTAAGGTGTATTTGTATCTGAAAATGCTTTCAGCTGTCTCTGACTCAGTCATCTACCACTCTTACGTGTTCTTTTAACCTTTTCTCAGTTATCTTAAGTTTCAATTTACTACATCTAACAGAAGATTATATTCTTTCCTTCTTAGATGAATATAGAGAGAGTATGTATATTACCTAAAAGATACCAATTTACGCCTACAAGTCGTTTGGCACTTTGCTGGCTTAAGTCATACATAATCATGCAGACTTCTACAAAGGGCCAAATGTAAAGCATTCACTTTGCAGTGATATCTCTCTTTTTTGATAGTTGAGACCTTTCTCATTTAATCATTCTTTACTGTTATCTTGGATTCTTTACCTCTGAAATACCAAAAGAAAGGTCACTGAAACAAAATTTCTTAACCAAATTGGATTTGGACAAAACAGAAGCTTATTAATTGGCTGTACATTTAAACCACTTTTCCCCAGAGAGGGTTTGCCAGGTCTGCTAAGCTTAGGCTGTTGCTTTTAGTCAGCTGGGAAAGAGCAGTGTGTTCTCAGAATGGACTAGTTACAAGAAATTGTTGAGCAAGGAAGGGTCAGACAGAACTTGCATAGTCTTCAGGCAATTTCTGAGGCAATGTTTTTTATTCCCTTGGCTAGAATATTCAAATAAAGATTATATCCCAAAGTAAATACAACCGACTCTCTGTCCACTATTTTGGCCAATCTACATTTCCTTTCTTCATTACTGTGGATTATGAAGTAGACATCTTGAATTTATTTTCAAGACACCACTTTAAGTAGCATCGTATTGCTATAATATAAAGTTTGGATTTTTTAAAAATCATGACTTCAAGAGCCTTCATTTCTTGCCTATGGGGTATACAGCTGTTACTTTGGCAATAAATAAGGAAAATTTCTATTAAAAAAAAATCTCTGGTAGCAATTTTTGCTTTGCTGAGGTAAGCTGTTAGTCATCTGCCTCCAAAGGGTAATTGGCTAGATTTTTAAATATTGCTGTGTCTTTCTGGTTTTACAATATGTTTGATTAGCCAATAAATATAGGTTCAGTATCAGTCCAAATTAGAATTACTATGTTTGCATTCTCCTTTACTAAGGCAAATTATTTCTTTCCTAATATTTTGATGAAAAAGTATAGTTTTTTGGAGAAAATTAAAGGAGCTAAGTAAAACTGTGGTGATTGTCCTGTTTTGTTTCCAAAAAAAGAGTAGGAGGTATCTATATACATGTGTGTGTATTTAACTGACAGTTATGATAGTCATATAAGCATTTGCACCTAACATGCTCTGTTCTATGCGTAACATTCTTTGCTTGCCCTACTCTGCTTCCCAGGAGCTGGAAATTGTGTTTGTGCTTTAGGAACTTTGGGAGAATTGAATATATGTTTTTCTCTGCTCATTTGAAGGGGATCAGTCATGTCTTCAACTTTATTTCTTGCCAGATATAACTTGTAAAAGTTCCTCTCTAAATACCCAACCATGCTGATAAATACCAGTTATTGAACAGTTTGTGGGGAAACATTTATTTTTATTTCTTCCTTTATCACCTTCAAGTATGCCTTCCTTCTGTCTCTTAATAATTTCTCAAGCAGATCTGTAGTCTTCTTGTTCTCTCACATATAAAAAAATCCATTACCATTTATTCCAGTGATAATTTTTAGGTTTTTTTTTTTTTTGAGAGAGAGAGAGAGGAAGTGCACACGCACCATGTGTGTGTGCACATGTACATGTATGAGGTGGGGGGAGGGGCAGAGGGAAAGGCAGAGAGAATCTCTCAAGCAGGTTCTGCAACCAGTGCAGAGCCAGTGTGGGGTATATCTCACAAACCTGAGATCATGACCTGAGCCAAAACCAAGGGTTAGAGGCTTACCGACTGAACCACCTAGGCACCTCTAGTTTTGTTTCTTGCCCATATACTGTCTCTTTCCAACATGGGCAGACAGGTGTTGGCTGGAAACGTGGGTGAACAAGAGGATGGCCTGTGCATTCCTTCATGCTCCTAGGCGTGGCCCCTTCTCTTTCTCTTCTGGACCCACCAGAGTTGGAGCACATAGTAGGGGGTGGGGTGAACTAGTGGGAGGACTAAATAAAAGGCACGTATGAAGATATTTTTTACTTAATTGTCTTCTTATTACCAGTTCTCTTATGAAATGTGGCCTTCACAGCACCCAGTGAAGTCATCCTGTTTCAGTTTCTTGATGGGGCACTGATTCTAGCATGGCCTCCTCTTGATTTCTGCCCTGCCCTTTGGTACAGCTTAGAGGCTCTGGCTGCTAAGATTCCCATTTCCAGGAGGTAGTTTCCAAGTTGAAATCCCTGTAAAGCAGACCCATATGGCTACATTCTGTGGTAAATGTGATCTGCCAGAAATGTGAAATCCTTGCCACACCAAATATGTGGAAATGGACAGTGGCAGTCCCACCATTGCCTCTTGCCTCTTTTCCTGCTACTTACCCAATTCCTTTTTCTATGATCCAATAGTCACTGAGCACTGAGCAATTTTGCTACATAATCAGAGATAGGATGATGTTGTCTCTTTCTTGCAACTTCACCCAATTTTTATGGTTTATCATTTGGCTTTGGGTGGAAGGAGCATATGCCTCCCTTCCCTTGTGGAAAGAAGAGAGGAAAAACAAAGTACCCTAAACTAGTGACTCACTATAACAGATATTCTACTTTACATCCCTCATAGTCTATTTAAATAGTGTTCTGTTTAAATATGGTAGATATGGAGTAGGGATGGGATAGTGGGCTAGTTCTAACTTCTTTTGGGAAGTTTCCCAAGGATATGCCTGGAATTATCTTTAGAATGTGCTGCTTTATTGCATCTATGATACTAAACTTCGGGTAATCGGCCTCCATTTGGTGACAGTAAAACAAAAGCCATGGAAATAACAGAACAACTTGTGAACCAAAAAGAAAATCAAAAGAAAAGTTATAAATTAGAATATACAAACAAACTTGCAAATGATAGTTCAATAGAGATTTTTTGGGGGTAGTTTTCTTTTTAAGGGTAAAATAAAATTTTAGCATTATTTTTTACCTTGATAAACGTTCAGGGAAATGTGACATTTTTGCCCTAATCTCTGGCCTTCTGGGAAGGAAATGAAGGATTAATTTTGTTGGGTGTTCCTGAGCATAAAGATCCATGGTTTCTTTGTTGCTCATCCTTCTCAGGCCCAGGCCCTCCCTGATGTTCCTCCATCTCCTTCCAGGAAGCTCAGCACACAGCCTAGGAGATAGTAGCCACCATCACTCATTTACTCCCTTGGCATTCTAGTCTCTGAAAGATTCACTGGAGAATAGGATGTACTTTTTTGTCCCCATTATTATAACTCCCTAGGGCAAATTCATAGTTTTGTTCGTTTGTTTGTTTTACTTCAGAACTTTTAGTTATTCTCACAAAAAAAGACAAAAAGAGAGACAGAGGAGAAAGATTCTATGAAGCCTTTCTCAACACTTCTCCCCACCACTTCCCTGCCCCCCACAGCTAGCAGAACTTCTTTCCTTTCTTTCTCTCCCCACTTTTGCCCCATTCCATCACTTAGAAGATGTTATTGCATTTCTGTCCCTTCCACTGTACAGCGAATATTTGGGAGAACAGATACCTTGTCTTCTTTGCCATTATATTTTAGGTGTTGGTAGACCTTGAGTTTTGATAAATATTTAATGAATAAAGGAATGAATGTCATCAGGGATATTGACTTATAATTTTCTTTTCTTGTAGTGTTTTCATCTGGGTTTGGTATCAGGGTAATGCTGGCCTTATAAATGAATTTGGACATGTTCCTTTGTCTTAAATTTTTTGGAAGAGTTTGAGAATGATAGGTATTAATTCTTCTTTAAATATTTGATAGAATTCATCCATGAAGCTGTTTGGTACTGGGCTTTTAGTTGTTGAAATATCTTTGATTACTTATTCAATATCCTTGCTTATTATTGGTCTGTTCACATATTCTATAACTTGATGATTCAGTTTTGGCAAGTTTTATATTTCTAGAGATTTATCCATTTTTTTCTAAACATAGTTGTAAAAATCCTCAACAAAATACTAGCAAACCAAATTCAAGAGCATATTAAAAGGATCATACACCATGCAAGGATGGTTCAGCATTTGCAAATCAATAAATGTGATACACTGCATTAACAGGATGAAGGTTAAGAATTATATGATCCCTTCATTATATGCATAAAAAGCATTTGACAAATTCAACATTTTTCATGATAAAAAATCTCAACAAATTAAGTATAAAAGGAATATACCTTAATATAATAAAGACCATATATGACAAACCCCAACATCAGACTTGGTAGTGAAAAGTTAGAAGTCTTTCCTTTGGGATCAAGAACAAGACAAGGATGCTGAGTTTCACCAATTCTCTTCAACATAGTGCTGGAAGTCCTAGTCATAGCAATTAGGCAAAATAAAGAAATAAAACACATCAGAATCATAAAGGAAGAAATAAAATTATCTGCTTGTAGATGACATGATCCTATATATAGAAATCCCTAATGACTTCATCAAAAAACTTTTAGAACTAATGAGTGAATTCAGTGAAGTTTCAAGATACAAAATCTATATACGAAAATCAGTTGCATTTCTATATACTAACAAGCAGCTATCCAAAAAAGAAATTAAGGAAACAATCCCAATTTTAATAGTATAAAAATAAAAATACTTAGGAATAAATTTATCCAAGGAAGTGAAAGACATTGAAAACTATAAGACATTGATAAATTAAAGAAGATAAAAATAAATAGAAAGATAGTCTGTGCTCATGGATTAGAAGAATATTGATAAAATGTCCATACTACCCAAAGAGATCTACAGAATTTAGGCAATCCCTATCAAAATTACAATGCCATTTTTCACAGAAATTGAAGAAAATTCCAAAGATTTATATGGAACCACAAAAGACTCCAAATAACAAAAGCAATCTTGAGAAATAAGAACAAAGTTAAAAGCATCACACATCCTGATTTCAAATTATATTACACAGCTCTAAGGACCAAAATGTATTGTACTGGCATAAAAATGGATGTATAGTTCAACAGAAGAGAGGGCCCAGAAACAAATCCACACATTTACAGTCCATGTATCTTCAACAAAGGTGCCAAGAGCACACAATGGGAAGAAAGACAGTCTTTTAAATAAATGATGTTGGAAAAACTGAATATCTACATGCAGAAGGATGAAATTGAACTCACCTCACACCATATACAAAAATCGATCCCAAATGGATTAAAGACTTAAATATAATACTTGAAGCTATAAAACTACTAGAAGAAAAGAGGGAAATAATTTCTTGATATCAGTCTGGGCAGTGATTTATTGGACATGACCTCTGAAGCACAGGCAACAAAAGCAAAATTGGACAAAGGAATTGTATCAAAAAACAAACAAATTCTGCACAGCAAAGGAAAGAGTCAACAAGGTGAAGAAACAGTCTATGGAATGGCAAAAAGTATTTGCAAACTATATGTCTAGGAAAGGGGTTAATGTCCAAAGTATGTAAGGAACTCAATAGCAAGAAAACAAAACCCTGATTTAATTGGCCTGACTAGGCTTTTTTTTTTTTTTTTAAAGAAGACATAGAATTGGTTAATGGGCACATGAAAAGGTGTTCAACATCACTATCAGGGAAATATAAGTCAAAACCACAAGGAAATATCACCTCATACCTGTTAGGATGGGTATTATCAGAAAAGCAAGTGATAGTAAATGTTGGTGAGGTTGTGGAGAAAAGGGAACCCTTATACGCTGTTGGTGGGAGTGTAAATTGTTATAGCCATATGGAATACAGTATGGAGCTCCCTCAAAAAATTAAAAATAGAACTATTATATTATCTAGCAATCCCACTCCTTCCATATCTGAAGGGAATGAAATTAGCATATCAAAGAGATACCTGCACCCTCATTTTCATTATAGCATTACTCACAATCACCAATCACGAAGAGATTGGAACAAACTAAATAACCTTTGACAAAAAGATGTGATCATCCCCCTCCCCCCAACACACACGCAGTCCCTCTATCCTCCCCATGTGACTATCCTTTTAGAAAACTCTTGCTGGCCATTCTTTAAAGGTATTTCCATTTCTCTGTACAAAAGCCTGTAGAGGGAAACTGCATGTCTGTTCTATTTGCTTAATCTCATGCAGCTAAATATCTTCCCCTCCTTCGAGGTAGCAGAACACTCACTGCACATGGATCATGTAAGTAATGAGCTATCAAAGTCTCACCACTGTTAGACAAACTGCTCTACCAACTTAGAATAGACATTCACTTTCAGTGTCAGTTGTTTTTAGGCAAATCTTGATCTAGACAAAATTATATCTGAGGGCAAGTAATATCTCAAGATTTCTTTGGATCCTCTAGTTAAGGTGCCATTATCTTAATCATCTTACATACCTAACAACCACATGCTGCTCTTCCTTTCTGTAAAACAAACAAACAAACAAACAAAACTTAGCTAGCCATCAGGGCTTGTCGTGCACTGCCCTCCTTGGAGTAGCTTTTCTGCATTCCCAGATGCTTAGAGTGGACATCATTCTTTATTCTATTATACCTTTACCATAGAACTTTCAGTGTGTGTGTGTGTGTGTGTACACACACAAACATATATGAGCCTATGTTTTGAAAGCTGTGTGGGTTAAAAATTTAAGAGCATAGATTTTGGAAGCAAATTGCCTCAGTTTGAATCCTGGCTCTAACATTCATCAGCTGGTGATAAATGACTGTGGTCTTGGTACTTTACTTCTCTGGGCCCCAGTTTACTCACCTGTAAAGTGAATTTGTATGGGATTTATATGAATAAAAGCACTTATATTAGTGCTTAGTGCACACGTAATACATTTTATGTGTTAGCTGTTCTTTTCCAATGACCACATATATATTGTCTCTCTGTGTCATAGCAGATTACAAGCTGTTAATTAAAAGGCAATGGCAATATCTATGGTATGTAGTAGACAGTGCTTGGTATAGATCAGACACCTGAAAATTGTTAACTTCAGTTCTGTATGAACTTTCTTTCCCTAGTCCCTGTATTCCTTGGCTTTGTGAATGGCATCCTTATTCTCTCCTATGCCCAGTCCCAAACTGGTTTCATTCTTTGTCTATTCTTTTTCTTTATTTTCTCTTCTAATACCTGTCCTTGATCTACTTGTTCTTTCTGCTTATTCCTATCTACAGTCTTATTCCTGAAGACCAAACATCCTACTGTGATAGCCCATACGTGGTTTTCTTGGTTTACTCTTGACCCATTCTGCTGTCACGGTAACCTTTTAGACTCATAAGTAAGGTCACAGTGCTACCTTGCTTAAAATCCTCTCATGTTTTCATTGTTCTTAGCATAATACCTGTTCCTCTTATCCTTCTCTATCAAACTTTCCACACCCTGATCACTGCCTGCTTCTCCAACCTCATCTTGCTCCTTTGGCATTTTCTCTGCTCTTCCCATCTGTCCAGCTTGTTCCCACCTTGTAGCCTATTCTTCGCAGAAAGAGTGCTGAAGACTTGCCCTATTTTGTTCTGGACTGAGGTGTTGTAATTTCTCTGTGTTATAGAAGTGATGTAGTCACCGAGTGCCTCAAGTTCTCTGTTGGTATCTTTGGCACAAACATAAAAAATGAAGTCTTGGTTTTTGTTTTTATTTCTTAACCAGGGTACTCATTTTTTGGCATTGAAATTACAAGCTCATTAGTGACTTTGGGGTATTGAAATGACTAAATGCAACAAAAGATCAGAGCTTTGAATGACATTTGTACTCATGCAGTTGTATTGAAATCTATTTCCTGGCTTACCACTGGTTATTTTTCTTCCTATCCACTTATTTGTTGCAGAGACTTGTTGCAATTATTGTCAATGTTTATATCTACTTATTAGAGTGATTACTTTGCATTTATGTCTCAGCAGTGTGCACACTGTAACTCACAGAAAATGTTAGCTGTTAAAAACGACTGCTGGGCCCAAGTTAATTAAAAATACAGAGGAGGCTGAATCTTACTGTGGGTGTAGTATCAGGCTCTGTTTGGACAGGAGTTTTTATATATTACGAAGTGGAAAATGCAAGAAATAAAAAAAGAAGAAAGGCATTGTATCTGGATAGAGCCACATTCTGGAACCATGGTTGCTGATTTTTATACAACAAAACAGATGGTTTGTGTTTGATTATGATTCTCCTTTTAAGAAATTTGTATGTCAGTAAGCTCTAGGCAGAATGTAGATTTTTGTGCCATTTCCAAATTTCCTTCTCTATAGTCCTGCTCCTCACCCACATCCACCTTTTTTTCCCTCCTCTTGAAGGACGGTGTTGGCAGCAACAACAGCACTTGAATTAACTTAATTTATTTTCTTATGTATTTGCAGAATGGTTCAAGGTCCGTAGCAAGGTGAATGTTTTCAGACTGCATGTATTCTCAAACTGCAGAGATCACCCAAGGGTAAAAGTACTGACTGCTGGAAGCATTAGGATCCTCCTCTTTCTCTTCCTTTAGAAAGACAGGCAAATTGTAGGCTTGGTATTGCAAGAAACCTGAGATCTTTCTTACTGTATACATTTAGAGGGAATTTCAACATGTTATGTTTTGGGGAGTTAAAATGTGATAACAAGCATTTCTATGCATGCTTGGATGGACTGTTAGAACTTAATCCACATTTGTGATCATCAGTTGGTGACACATTTTCCAAAAATGATAATATCATGCTTATTTTAAAAATCCTAATGTTGGGTTTTCATGGATCTAAAAAGAGTTATTTTAATTCAAGGTAAATTAAAACTCACTCAAGCTTTTTGGAAGAAAACTATTGCTCTCTTCTTTACCCTTCCCTTCTTAATGGGAAAAAATGAGAGTTATTAAGGATGACAAAGGTTGATTAAGGTTGTTACTTAATTGTATTTAACAAAGTAAAGAAAAATTTCTGGATTTCCTGTTTGGGTGGTTGATAGTATTAGTAGCTGATAGTGTTACTATTAACTGAGGTAGGGAATAGGAGGAAGGAGATGTGTACAAACCAAAACCAAGCAGGGAGTGGTTTGTAAATCATTATGTTGGAACAACCCATCAGGTATTTAGATAAATATCTAAGTAATGAGGGTGATCACTCATCCTGTTGGGGCCAGAGTTTATTTGACTCATCTAATTTGCTATATCATGGTCTTTTCCTCCCTTTCTACCCTACATCCTGTAACCCATCCAAAAGTGTGCAAGAAGATGACATTCCCTGGTATAAGAGAAACTTTCTATGGTCAAAGACTTACTTAGGAGTTAAGGTCACTTATTAGAATCCCCAACATGAGTCCAGATTTTTTAAAAGTTAAAGCTGGCCATCCAGAATTAATTGTTGTAGACACATTTCCACAGGATGGTAGTTGGCAAAAGAGAAACTTGCAAAAACCATCGATTCTACTCATACAGTTTATTATTATGAGAGGATATGAAGCAGTGTGGGAAAGGATACATCTCAGCTAATGCTTTCTCACTTATGTTCCCTCATGAGCTATTGTCGGGGTGGATGCTATGGTTAGGAATCCACCTGAATCCATCCAGTCCTCAGAAAATTGTAAGGATAAATGCATCTGTTGTATGAATTATTACCAGGTAATATTTCATTATATGGGTTAGCTGATAGTGAGAAGAGAAGCACTTTCCAGGTGCATTACTGGAGATGCTACAAGTATGACCTCAAAAATTGTGTTGGACTATTGGAAAATGCATTGTAATGGAGGGAAGGGATTGATAGGAAAATAGTGAGACATTCATTCATTCTGTTGAAAGTGAGTAATGGGGGAAAGGAATAGAGTAGCCAGAGATACATTTTTCCAGTCTTACTGATTTGGTTCCTAGTATATTTTAATTTTCTTTTGAATTTCTATCTTAAAAATAAAGATTATGAAAAATTAATGTCTCAGAGGAGGCAATAAAATGTATTTGAGACATATGACTTCTCTTTTTGATGGTATTTCTAAGCATTTCCCATTGAAAGTATTGATATAATTATAAAAGGTTGTTATGGTTATTGTTATTGTTTTTTTTATTTTTATTTTATTTTATTTTATTTTTTTATTTATTTTTTCAGCGTAACAGTATTCATTCTTTTTGCACAACACCCAGTGCTCCATGCAAAACGTGCCCTCCCCATTACCCACCACCTGTTCCCCCAACCTCCCACCCTTGACCCTTCAAAACCCTCAGGTTGCCCCAACCTCCCACCCCTGACCCTTCAAAACCCTCAGGTTGTTTTTCAGAGTCCATAGTCTCTTATGGTTCGCCTCCCCTCCCATTGTTATTGTTTTTGATGTTTAATGCAGACAAGAATATATTTCATTTCAAAATACTTAAAAACATATATCTATTTAGATACAGAAATCCTTTATTATATGTGAACTTTAATGTTATATACATATTAAGAATCACAGCTTTTTAGAACCATTAGTTTAGTGCTTTGACTTTTTTCATTGATTATGCAACTTATTTTTCTAACTTATTATAGTAATATTTCACATTTTATTAATCTGTACATTTTTAACAACTGCTTTTCTAACATTTATAAAGCTAACACCAGTAAAATGCAAAATTGGAGACTCCTACTCTCTCTCATATTGGATTTTTTTTTAACACAAATATTGATGTTTGCATTTAATCAAGGTAAAAACAAAGGTTTTAATCATTTTTATGTTTAGCTTGTATTTCAAATTCTAGACAATTTCTCATTAATGTGTTTATTACACTTAAAAGGATTCCAGTAGGATGAGTTAAAAAAAAAACTCTATTTGATGGTTATATATATGCACATATATATTTATTTATATATATATATTTAATTACAGAGATATCCTTGAACCCATAAAGCATGACAGCAAAGCAGGTCAATTTCTTAAACAACAGTATTTCATTCAGTACCTTGGTGATTGTAATTAACGTTTCTGTTTAGTTCTAATTATAGTTTTTGTATCGCAGCCATTATGCTAATGGTGTTATTCAGTAGTATGTGAGATTGCATTCATTATCACTGGTGAATTAAACCTTTATTAAAGAAAAATTCCCGCAGGCCTCATTCTGGAGTTAAGTAATTATTCATTTGGTTTTATCCTAGCAATTAGCTTATATACTGTAGCACTCATTATTGAGTTTCTATACCTCACTGAATGAGATTAACCCACCATGGTAAATAAATGCCTAACAGCTCCCAAGCTCACAATGTGTTGCTTTTTAAGCATATTATTATGTAACAAAATAAGGAATCAGAATGCATTGAAGCAGCATTCTGGCTTCCAACAAATAATGTACTTGCTGGGAAGACTATGTTGGACATTTTGTGTTTAATTCAGCATTAAAAAAAATGTAGTTGAAGCCCTCCAACTCTTAGTTCACCTTTGTGGGTGTATGTTTTCCTTTGTTTAATTTCATTCCATTACTTGCTTGCTTGTTGAATTATGTTACTATGCCCATTTGATGTTGATAAAAGCCTTTTTCAATAGCACAGACTCTAAATAGAACATCCAATTAAATATCCATTCCAAATGTATTTGGAGAGGGTTAGATCATCCAAGTCTTTTAGCTGGATGAAATCTTGAGCCATTCATTATAAATCATTAGAATTTGTTTGATTTATATTTTAGTAAAAATATATCAAATTAATGCTCTGTTTTAACATAGCCATTCATGCCATCCAAAGTACCACCTTCTCACTGTCCTATAGAAAAATACTACCCACGTTTTCAGGTTTCCACATTCATTATCAGCTGATGTTACCTTTTGAGAGAAAGTGACTCCCATTACCTTTTTTCTTCTTGGAAATTCCGTTAGACTACTTACTCTGCCTCCTCTGTTTTTGTCTAGCCTTCACATAGTTCATAAAACACCATAAAAGAAAGCATAGAATGGAGCCCCTTTGGGTCACAGCTGCCTCTTTTCAGAACCTATGGAGAATGTTGTCACCTTTCTCTTTTTGCTCTCTAAGATAGTCTATGTAGACTATATATTAAGGAACAACCTCAGAAATAGTAGTATAAACTTTGTTTATTATGGCCATGATGTATCTGGAAAGATTGTGTTAACAACTTCTCATAAAGTGGTCATTTCTGTTCTTGACCGGAAATGCCACTTATATGAAAATGAGTTGAGAGATTTCAGAATTTGGTTGTTTCCACTTCTTAGTCTATCCCAAATGTATTTTTGAGAAGTTAAAAGTCTTATAGACAGAACTTCTATCATCTTGAAATTAGTTTGCTCATTTTAGCATAACCCTCATTTCTTTAATGCCTGTTTTACAATCGGGATATTTCTTTTGGTCCTGGATTATTGGTAAATATTTGTGAGGCAAATTAATTGTTCTGGCATTTCTGAATGCCTTTCTTCATAGTAGATAAATATTGCATGGTAACCATGTATATTTCACACGTCAATACAGGCATTGAAATAATTAACATTATAGCAATACTGATAATCTCTTACAGAGAATCTTATATGTTAAATGAATCAAGTATTGAGCCTGCCTCCTGTGTCCCCATTACGGCCACCTCATTTCTGCTGTGGCAAGGACAGTCCACCCTGCTAAAGACTGTGTTTCTAGAAGCATAAATGTTTCAAGGATTTGCTCCTATAGTTTCTCCCTCTGCAGAATCAGGACAGATTAAAAAGGGACTGCCACTGTATACCAAGAAACAAAGTCCACCAAAAATGCCCACATAAGCCTCTGGCCTTACCTAACCATGCAACAATACCTACAGGAATCTCCAGCACTGTGACTATCCCCGTATACCTTACACCTCAGCGTGGACCTCTGGGAGTTTAGGATGCTTCATCCCTCTTCAGAAAATCACCTCACCCTTGAGAGCTTGCTTTAAAGACCTCACATTGCTTGTGCTGCAGTTATAAAATCCACTCCCATCAGGAAAATAAATAAATAAAAGAATTAAGTACCAAGGAAAAAAATCTTTAAAAAATCTTTACGGATGTATCTTTTTAAAAAAAGATTTTATTTACTTATTTGACAGAGAGAGACACAGCGAAAGAGAACACAAGTAGGAGGAGTGGGAGAGGGAGAAGCAGGCTTCCCACTGACCAGGGAGCCCAATGCGAAGCTCGATCCCAGGACCCTGAGATCATGACCTGAGCCAAAGGCAGAGGCTTAATAACTGAGCCAACCAGACGCCCCTTCATCTATGTATCTTCCAAGAACACTTTTTATCTTAATTTTTAATGATTTTATTTATTTATTTGACAGAGAGATAAAGAGATAGAGCAGGGAGAACGGCAGAGGGGCTCTGGGATCCTGACCTGATCCGAAGGCAAACGCTTAACCGACTGAGCCACCTAGATGGCCCTTAAGAATACTGTTTTTATTTACTTATTTATTTATTTAAAGATTTTATTTATTTATTTGAGAGAGAAAGAATGAGAGATAGACAGAGGGCACTTGAGGGAGGGAGGGTCAGAGGGAGAAACAGGCTCACTGCTAAGCAGGGAGCCTAACATGGGACTCTATCCCAGGACTCCTGGATCATGACCTCAGCCCAAGGCAGATGATTAACCTACTGAGCCATCCAGACAGCCATTAAGATCACTTTTAAATCACAGTGATTAAAGGTCACCCACCAATGGCATATTAACAGTCTTATGAGGGTTGAACAAAACATTTCTCCGTGTTAATAATCCTAGAAAGATCATCCTTTAATATCTAAAAGTGGCCTCTAATTGCAGCTCTATTGGTGTTTGTACTTTATACATTATCTAATGTTTCTGTATGTGGATATCATCTTGTTTCATCTGTCACAATTTTTCCAGAAGATCTAAGTGCTATTTGAGATCAGCTTTTGGCACAATCTCATGGGCATCATCTGGGGCTCCCTGCACGTGGCCGCCCTGCTGCATCAGGTTTCCCTGTGAGGACATGATCCTGGTTCTGCCCAGAGTTTTCACTCCATCGCCCCATGATAGGCCTGAGCACTGTGGCTCCCCCTGCCTGGTGTGAATGCCTACCATGCTCATTTTCACCTCATTGCTTTAGAAAAGGAAAAGAAGAAAAAGAAGCAGGGACTCCCTATGGTCATCACTTAGCTCCACTACTTAACATCAGTGTGACCTGTGAATGTTACTTTACCCATCTGTTTCCCAGGATCTTCTTCCTTAAATGGAAGTAATGAATGTCTCTCAGAGTTGCTAGTAAGATCAAATGAGTTTGATAGGTAGGTGTTAAGCCATTTAGAACAGTGACTAGCATATAGCAAATTCTCCCAGATGGTAGAAGCTTATAATTATACTCATTATTATTATTTTAAAATTTAAGTGACATGCCTGAAATGCCATAATTTAGGCCATGTGGCAGCATCAAGACCTGGAGCATGGCATATACCCCTGGAGAGTGCTTTTTCCTCTATATACCATACCATTTGGGATGAGCACTTAGAAAAAGTACAGTTCATAGTGTGACATTTCTACCTCATACTTCAGCTAATAGTGTCAGTGTGACCAGTAACTGACATTGAATCATTCAAATATTAATTACTCCTGTTGTACTCTAGAGAGTTTTCTGTTCTTGCTGTGATACTTTCTCTCCAGCAACACTTGTCCATATTTTGAGGCAAAGTGAAACTGCATTATTTTTCACTTCTAATTCTTGCCTCAACGGATTCTGTTGAAACTAAGACTCACCTTGATCATCATCAACAAATATTTTTAAATTGACTTTTTTATTAGGAGTTAAGGGACAGAGTCCCTGCACTCTAGGAGGTTACATTGTATCTGGAAAAAATAAACAGGCATATATTTCCCAAATATTCCTAGTCATCATTAACCTGTAAGTACAAATGAAATCATACTGTTATACACAAATTTCTCCTAATTGTAACCTGAACTGGTTCTAAAGAGTTCCATACTTTCAAGCAATCTTACCCAGTATTTTCCTGGGAAGCCCTAGAAGGACTTAATAGACCCTCACTTATATGAGCATTTGTCTTCTTTCATTCTTAACTTCCTTGAGGAAGGCTCAGGCTCTTTTATGCCATTCCTTGCTGCTGTATTCTCTATGAAATTGCACATGAGTGTGTGTCCTGGTGGTCTAAAGCTACACAACTCAAGAGGTACCAAACATGCTGTATTGTCTGAGCCAGAATTTTGTATTTTGTGCCTTAATGAGAAGACTGTCCCTCTTGCTAATTATGTATCATGATATTCTTGTGAACTGGTACTTAGGCTTCAGGGTTTTTGGCCTGTGTATCATAATGCTGTAGAGAGGTCCACCAACTCTGGTTCCAGGCTGGAAAACAGATGTAGACTGTCAGAATGCAGGAGTCCTCAGGGTCTATATCCAGCAAGTTGGGTGTATATGGTCTTGCACCTGCCGGTATCCAGACAAGAAATACAAGTTTTCTGGCCATGAGGGCTGCTGCCCATCTCTTCTCAAAGGCTGTTGAAACTCTTACTCCCTAACCTCCAGTCACAGTGGCCTCCTCTCTGTGCTGTGAATCTGTGTCAGGCTTTTCTTATGCTTCTCCCTTTATCTAAAATCATAATAGTCATGGCCAATACTTATTGTACACTAATTCCACTCTTGGTACTTTTCTAAGTTACTTACAGGTGTTTACTTGTCTAATTCCCAAAACAACCCCAAGAGATAAGTGTTATCATTTTTCTCATTTTAAAGATTAATAAACAGAGACATACAGCTTAAGAAATATGTCTCTGGTCATACATTTGAAGGTGCAGGGTCAGGACCTGAGCCCAGACAATGAGATACCAGAGTCCTCCATTCTTTGATATCTCAGTAAGGGGCCCATAGCTTTCTGCATGGCTAACTCTGTCTCTCTCTAATCCCTCCAAAAGATCTCTGCTATCTGGAATTACCAAGTTTACCATTTTTGTTGTGGTTGTTTCTTGTGTATGGTACTTCTTATGTTCTAGGGGATGTCCTAAATGCTTCACATAGACTAACTCACACAATCTTCAAGCTTATTAGGAAGGTATATTATATTTTACAGACAATACAGTCAAAACTTAGAAGTGTCAAGTATCTCGCCCAAGGTCAGACAGCTAATAGTTCTTGTAGCTAGGATTGAAACTCATGCAGCTGGCTCCAGAGTCTATGCTACTAACCATGCAACTTCTACTCCTCAGTGAAGGGACGGACCTGCTTCTTTAAGGCTTCACCTTAAAGATCCCCAAGGCTTAGAACCTGTGGATACTTAATGTTTGCTAAAATGTTAAGTAAATGAATAAATACGTCTTTTCGTCTATCAACATCCAAAGCATAAGGTTTTATTCCAGTAATGTTTTACTTCCCTTTCCCTGATCCATCTCCTCTCACTTTCTGATGGCCTAAATTATTCCACTGTGCCCTTGGACCTGCTGGTTCCCAGTCATCTAACCCTGGCTATCATACAAATGTGGCTCCCTCGCTAAAGATGTCAGTTCTCTGGTAGGCTTTTCAGGTATCGGCTCTTTGTTTTCTTAAGAGCCAAAAGAGTCAGAATAAGATAGGGGATTGAAATGTTTCTGACATCCCACTTTTGTTTGCAGACCATAAATCCTTCTTATAAAAGATTTTGCTTTCAGAGGTCTGTGTCATTTGACCATGCTGCTCACACTCATGTCCGTTTCGCTTCTTTATATATCCTAAGTTCCCAGCACAGTGTATGGTACTCAGTAAATATCCACCTCCTGGTTATTCGCATTTCTTCCCCTTCTCAGCAGGGAGGGATTTCTTCTTTATAGGCTCCCTTATTCATGTGCCAGTCAGCTCTTGTTAATAGGCCCCGGGGAGATTAACAGTCTTCCAGTTCATCAGAAAATGCCTACAGGTCAGTTTTGGCTCAGGTTTAGTTGAGACAGCCTCAGCAGAAAATAATCTAACCCAAAAAATAGTGGTCGAAGATATGCATCAAGTGAACATCATCAATTGACTTATCAAAGATACCAGGAAGGACATTCAGACCCTTTTTTCCACTTTACGAATATAGCCATATTTCACAAAAACAATGTCTTTTGATAGGGGTAGGATATATTACTGTTTATTTTCCCCTGTAATTCTTGTCATTGGAATGTGATTAAATGAAAGGAAGTGGGTAGGGCAGTTCTGATGGCATAGAAGCTTCAATGAAGCCAGCTGTCTTCCCAAAGGCCAGGTTTCTGTCTTTCCTCTACTGTGAGTCTCCTCTCAACTTAAATTTCGTTTAATGTAGTACAAGGCCTTTTAAATTGTAAAAGGCTATTCAAGTGAAAGGTCACTTATTATACTAATAGGAATATAATTAAAGAGCAGTAGGACTCAGTACCACTGATATGAGACAGACCCTCTCAGACCCATCAGAGTATCTGCCAGGTAGGAAGGCTCACCCTCAGTTGCTTTTTCCCCTCTCTGGCTTATAAGGTTTCTTATAACAGATTTAAAGGGAAAAAAAAGATAAGGAAATTTCTCTTTGTGCAGCTTAGACTAAACCTAGTCTAGCAGAAGATACCTGGAATCTGACTTTTCAGACCTTTCAAGACAATTAGCAGTTTATTCTTTTTTCAGGTTAGAAAGAATGCAGTGATACCCACTTGTAGTCCCCACACTCTTCCTGCCTTTGAGTGGACTCAGAGAATGACTACGCTGAAATTCACACTGCGTAGTTTTACTGCTGGTCACTTAAGCGTTAGTAATGTTTTGATCACTTTCTGACTTCGTGATAAAGTCAGTGTACTCATAAATTAATCTAATTTCATAATTTCACATTGTAATGTAAATCCTCACTCTTAGTAGAGAACCTGTGCTCCTCCTGCCATACTGGGGAGCTTAAATAAGGAAATGGACTGATTTGGATTTTTTTTTTTTGATGTCAAGCAAATAGGCTAATGCATCATTCCTCGTAAGAAACGTCTATGCTTCTGTTACTTCCATCTGTTACCCTGCCCTCCTCCTACTCTCATAGATGCACAGCTTGCTTCCTGTTCCAATATGAAGTTGCTCCATTCAGTTGTGCACCAGATCCAGCCCCATCTCATTTTCTTCATGACATTGCTCCAGTAATTCTCATATCCCTCTCATATCCAGTAATTCTCATATCCCTCTCCAGTAATTCTCATATCCAGTAATTCTCATATCCCTCATACCAGTCTTCCTCTTCTTACTGGGTATTTTCCATCAGTAATAAACAAATGAACAAACAAAACCCAAACAAATAAAAAACGTTCTTTCTCTGTCTGTTACTACTTCTATTGCAGCAAAATTTCTTGAGTTATTTATACTTACTGTCTTTGATTCCTCTCTTCTTATTCTCATTTTAATCCGTTATTGTCAGGCTTTCACATGTAACTTCTCCCATTCCTCCCCCCAGACTGTTCTTGTCAAAGTCACTCAAAACCTCCATTTTGCTAAATCCAGTTATCATCTTACTTGGTCTACCAGCAGCATTTCCAGGATCTGGTCACTCCCTTCTCCTTGACAGACTTACTGTTGTGGTTGTTCAAAAACATCTCTTGGTTTCCCTCCTCTCTCTGGTTTTTCCTTATCAGTCTCCTTTGCTGATTCGCTATCTTCTCCCTACCACCTTACTGTTGCAACTCCCCAAGCCTCAGTCCTTAGTCCTCTTCCATCCTCTGTTTGTACTTAACTGTCTTCATGATCTCTTCCATTTCATGGCTTTAAATATCACATGTATGCTAACCACTCCCAAACTTCTATATCTAGTCCTGACCCCTCTCCCAATTCTAGGCTTGTTTATGTATCCACCTAATCAATATCTTCACTCAGAGATATTGTAATGGATTCTCTACATGTAACATATCCAAAATAAACTCATCTTCTGGTTCAAATTGGCCCTGCCTACATTTTCCCCATCTTTATTAATGATAATTGCATCTTCTCCTTTCTCTAAAGCTCTGAATTTTGGGGGGGACATCCTTGACTCCTCTTTCTCTCACTATTACATCTAACTTGTCAGAAAATCCTTTTGGTTGTACCTTCAATTATATGTGACTACTACTGGTCTCTGGTGCCAGAGCCTAGTCCAAGCATCATCTCACTTGGATAACTGCAGTACCATCTTTGCATACTCCCTCTCCCCATCACAGTCTGTTTCGAGCACAGCAATCAGAATGAATTTTGAAAAATTTGTCAGGGTGTGTCTTTACTCTGGCCAAAACTCTTCATTAGTTTCCGGACTCTGCTCAGTAAAGACCAAAACCCTTTCAAAAGCCATCAGAATCATCGATTATCTCTCCCTTGCACCAAATACTCTGTCTCCATCTCTTACTATTTTCCTCCTCACTCCCTTCACACTGGCTGCCTTGTTTTTCTTGAACAGAGCAGCCATGCACCAACCATTTCTCCTTCCTGGAACACCTTCTACCCAGATATTTGCCTGGATAACTTCCCTATCTCCTTCAAGTCTTAGTTCAAATGATACCTTCTCAATTCTGTCTACTCTGACCACTTTACTGGGCAACACCCTCTCCTGATCTCTGTACCCCTTATCCTCCTTTCCCTACTCTGTAATTCTTATTACTACTTTCCATACTTGCTTTTTTCTATCTTGCCATACTGGCTATTTTTCATTTGCTCCCTCAGAGCCATTCTCCATCCTGATCTGTGCCCTGGGATGATGAAATGTATGAACTGCCTCAACAGGCTTCTGGTCTTTTGGGTTTCAGTTGTGTGTAATCAACAGGAGGCAGAAACACTAGGTCAGATGGCAAAAGGACCATGAAGCTGGAGTATTTATTTCCCCAGATCCCTTCCTGCTGTGTCTCTATCCATTGACAGCTTTGCTCTACTGAAATCTGTAACTCATGTCATATGGCCCTTTATGAGTTTTGATAACTCTGACCTTTATTTGTTCCCTCAGTCCTACTGGTATAACCCTCTCTGAAGTTGTTAGCCCTGGGATTATGCACTAACCATTGTTGGTTTCCTTAAACCTTGACCTTACATTTTTAAAGTAGTCTTTTTTTTTTTATAAATTTTTTTTTTAAAGATTTCATTTATTTACTTGACAGAGAGAGATCACAAGCAGACAGAGAGGCAGGCAGAGAGAGAGAGAGGGAAGCAGGCTCGCTGCTGAGCAGAGAGCCCAATGCGGGACTTGATCCCAGGACCCTGAGATCATGACCTGAGCCGAAGGCAGCGGCTTAACCCACTGAGCCACCCAGGCACCCCTAAAGTAGTCTTTTTTATTAAACTTTATACTAAGAATGTAGTCTAGTTCCTATTTGAGATCCTAACTGAAAAACATACTAATATACTTATTTATCATGTTACTTATTGTTTATATCCCACAACAGTGATCTTTCTCTGTTTTGTTCACTGATGCATCCCCAAAATTTAAAGCAGTGCCCAGCACATAGAATATGCTTAGTATGTATTTTTTGTTAGTATGAATATGCAAATAAATTAAGGATTCTTATCATGCCTTTTCTCCTCTTCTAATAATGTGGTTCTCAATATTCTTATTTAGATATTCTCCCAAACTTAAGGTCATAGGATATCAATGTTGGAAGAAATTTTTGTGGACATCTACTCTCTTAGTCAACATTCCTGAAAGGTGGTTGTCTGACCACATAGCTTGTGAGAGCACAATATTGCCTGTGAAAATGTTTTCATTTTCAAACATCAGTAATTATTAAATTTGTCATTTTGTTCTCTCTCTCTGAAGCTCACGTCTTTTTCTCATAATTCAACCTTATGTAGTTACAGGATCAAGTCTCTTACCTATCTATTCTTCCCTCTGGTACTCTTGTTAACACATGTAGATAGCTGGGGCGCCTGGGTGACTCAGTGGGTTAAAGCCTCTGCCTTCGGCTCAGGTCATGATCCCAGGGTCCTGGGATTGAGCCCCGCATCTGGCTCTCCGCTCTGCGGGGAGCCTGCTTTCTCCTCTCTCTCTGCCTGCTTGTGATCTCTGTCTGTCAAATAAATAAATAAAATCTTTAAAAAAATGTGTCGATAGCTAATATGGTGCTCTGTGTTTTTACTCTGCATAAATGTAAACATCCCCAGCTCTTTTTCGGTATTAGTCTACAGTATTCCATGAAGCTCTCCTTTGGTCATGTTCCTCTTGTTAAAAAAGCCACAAAAAGTGTAATGCATAGAATTGAATGTATCATTTCAACCCAAACAGAAATAAACAAAACAGGCATCTCCTTTAATCACATTATTGTACTTTTGTTAGTGTAAACTAAACACTAATTAACTGAACATTGTTATTGTTGTTATTTTATTTAAGATTTTTTTTTTATTTATTTGAGTGAGAGAGAGAGCACTAGTGAAGAGAGGAGCAGAGGCAGAGGGAAAGAGAATCTCAAGCAGACTCTGTGCTCACTGTGGGGCTTGGTCTCACAACCCTGAGATCTTGACCTGAGCTGGAACCAAGAGTCAGACACTTAACTGACTGCACCACCCAAGTGCCCCTGTTGTTGTTATACCTGTTATGAGCCAAGGAAGGATTGCTCTCAGGTTGTATAATACATACCACACAATTCTTTCACTCAGGGGGCTGGCCATCTAGAAGGAGGGAGCTGGGCAAAGAAACAGCAAAGGTGATGCTGTGTCCTAGCTGGTAGGATAGAAATGTGCTTATGACGTTGTTCACAGCTACCTCAAAGGATTGATTCACGGAAGCAATGTTTGTGGCGGCCTAGGTTTTAATTCCAGTTTATTCAATATTATCAACTGGTTTACTTTTTTGAAAAACTGATGAGCAAAACTATGTTTCAGTTGTTTCAATGTGTGCTTTTCTGTAAATGAGGTTGATTATTCAAATATTCATTAACCATTTGTAGTTCTTCAGTTATATCTTGGTAATTTTTTTTACTCTTTCCTATTGTTAGATTGTCTTTTATTGATTTATTAGAACTCTAAGTATAACTTCTGTAGACTTACCCTTTGTTACATACCTTGCAAATATTTTCTTTTTACTATTTGTGTATCATTTGATATGCTGTATTTTCATTATTGTTCAATTCAAAAGACATTCTAATTCTTTTTTTTTATTAACATATAATGTATTAAATATATTATTTGTTTCAGGGGTACAGGTCTGTGATTTGTCAGTCTTACACAATTAATAGCACTCACCATAGCACATACCTTCCCCAATGTCCATCACAGTTACCCCTTTCCTCCCATCTCCCTCTGTTCCAGTTTGTTTCCTTAGATTAAGAGTCTCTTTTTTTCTCTCTTTTTAAATTTATTTGACAGACAGAGATCACAAGTAGGCAGAGACGCAGGCAGCGGTTGGGGGAGGGAAGTCGGCTCCCCGTTGAATAGAGAGCCTGATGGGGGGCTTGATCCCAGGACCCAGAGATCATGGTCTGAGCTGAAGGCAGAGGCTTTACCCACTGAGCCACCCAGGTGCTCCAGAATAAGAGTCTCTTATGGTTTTTCTCCCTCTCTGGTTCCTCCTGTTTCATTTTTCCCTCCTTTCCCCTAAGGTCCTCTGTATTCTTTCTCAAATTCCTCATATAAGTGAGATAATATGATGATTGTCTTCCTCTGATTGACTTATTTTGCTTAGCATAATACTGTCTAGTTCTATCCATGTCATTGCAAATGTCAAGATTTCATTTTTTGATGACTGCACAATATTCCATTGTATATATGTATACCACATCTTCTTTATCCATTCATCTGTTAATAAACATCTAGGCTCTTTCCATAGTTTGGCTATTGTGGACATTGATGCTGTAAATATTGGGGTGCACGTGCCCCTTTGCATCACTACATTTGTACCTTTAGCATAAATACCCTGTAGTGCAATTTCTGGATCATATGGTAACTCTGTTTTCAAATTTTTGAGGAAACTCCACAGTTTTCCAGAATGGCTGCACCAGCTTGCACTCCCACCAATAGTGTAAAAGGGTTCCCCTTTCTCTGTATCCTTGCCAACACCTGTCATTTCCTGACTGGTTAATTTTAGACATTCTGACTGGTGTGCGGTGGTATCTCATTGTGATTTTGATTTGTATTTCCCTGATGCTGAGTGATGTGGAGCACTTTTTCATGTGTCTATTGGCCATTTGGATGTCTTCTTTGGAGAAATGTTTGTTCATGTCTTCTGCCAATTTCTCGATGGATTATTTGTTCTTTGGGTGTTGAGTTTAGTAAGTTCTTTATAGATTTTGGATACTAGCCCTTTATCTGATACGTAATTTGCAAATATCTTCTCCCATTCTGTCAGTTGTCTTTTGGTTTTGTTGATTGTTTCCTTTGCTGTATAAAAGCTTTTGATCTTGATGAAGTTCCAATAGTTCACTTTTTGGCCTTGCTTCCCTTGTCTTTGGTGATGTTTCTTGGAAGAAGTTACTTAGCTAAGGTCGAAGAGGTTGCTGCCTGTGTTCTCCTCAAGGATTCTGATGGATTCCTGTCTCACATTGAGGTCTTTCATCCATTTTGAGTGTATTTTTGTGTGTGGTATAAGGAAATGGTCTAGTTTCATTCTTCTGCATGTGGCTGTCCAATTTTCCCAACACCATTTGTTGAAGAAGCTCTTTTTTCCATTGGACATTCTTTCCTGCTTTGTTGAATATTAATTGACCATAAGTTGAGGCCCATTTCTGGGCTCTCTATTCTGTTCCAATGATCTATGTGTCTGTTTTTGTGCCAGTACCATATAGTCTTGATGAGTACAGCTTTGTAATAGAACTTGAAGTATGGAATTGTGCTGCCTCCAGCTTTGGGTTTCTTTTTCAACATTCCTCTGTTTATTCAGGGTCTTTTCTGGTTCCATATAAATTTTAGGATTATTTGTTCCATTTCTTTGGAAAAAAATGGGTGGGATTTTGATAGGGATTGCATTAAATGTGTAGATTGCTCTAGGTAGCATAGACATTTTCACAATATTTGTTCTTCTAATCCATATACATGGAACGTTTTACCATTTCTTTGTATCTTCCTCAGTTTCTTTCATGAATACTCTAGTATTATATGTGCTGCCAAAGTGAGCACATGAATACTCTAATTTTGAGAGTATTATATGGATCTTGTGTTTGTTTTTTTTTTATTAATGTACTGTATCACAGTGATTGATTTGTGGGTGTTGAACCAACCTTGCAGCCCAGGAATAAATCCCACTTGGTCATGATGAATAATCATTTTAATATATTGTTGGATCCTATTGGCTAGTATTTTGGTGAGAATGTTTGTATCCATGTTCATCAGGGATATTGGTCTGTAATACTTTTTGATGGTGTCTTTTTCTGGTTTAGGGATCAAGGTCATGCTGGCTTCATAAAATGAGTTTGGAAGTTTTCCTTCTATTTCTATTTTTTGGAAAAATTTCAGGAGAATAGATATTAATTCTTCTTTAAAAGTTTGGTAGAATTCCCCTGGGGGGAGCCATCTGGCTCAGGGCTTTTGTTTGTTGGGGGACTTTTGAAGACTTTTTAATCTCCTTACTGGTTATGGGTCTGTTCAGATTTTCCATTTCTCCCTGGTTCAGTTTTGGTAGTTTATTTGACTCTAGGAATCCATCCATTTCTTCCAGATTGTCAAATTTGCTTGCATATAGTTGCTCATAATATGTTCTTGTAATTGTTTGTATTTCTTTGGTGTTGGTTGTGATCTCTCCTCTTTCATTCATGATTTTATTAATTTGGGTCCTTTCTCTTTTCCTTTTGATAAGTCTGTCCAGGGGGTTATCAATCTTATTAGTTCTTTCAAAGAACCAGCTCCTAGTTTCATTGATCTGTTCTACTATTCTTTGGGTTTCTATTTCATTGATTTCTGCTCTGATCTTTATGATTTCTCTTCTCCTGCTGTTTAGGCTTTCTTTGGTGTTCTTTCTCCAGGTCCTTTAAGTGTAGAGTTATTTTGTGTATTTGAGACCTTTCTTGTTTCTTGAGAAAGCATGTATTGGTATATCCTTTCCTTTCAGGACCACCTATGCTGTATCCCAAAGATTTTGAACAATTGTGTTTTCATTTTCATTTGTTTCCATGAATTTTAATATCCTGGTTGACCCATTCATTCTTTAGTAGGATCCTCTGAAGCCTCCATGTATTTTGAGTTCTTTCCAAATTTCCTCTTGTGGTTGAGTTCTATATTCAAAGCATTGTGGTCTGAAAATATGCAGGGAATGATCCCATTCTTTTAGTACCATTTGAGACCTGATTTGTGGTCTAGGATGTGATCTATTCTGGAGAATATTCCATGTGCACTTAGAGAAGAATGTGTATTTTGTTGCTTTGGGTTGGAATGTTCTGAATATATCTGTGATGTCCATCTGGTCCAGTGTGTCAATTAAAGCCTTTATTTCCTTGTTGATCTTTTGCTTAGATTATCTGTCCATTTCAGTGAGGGGGAGTGTTAAAGTCCCCCTACTATTATTGTATTATTGTCGATGTGTTTCTTTGATTTTGTTATTAATTGGTTTATGTAGTTGCTGCTCTCATGTTAGGGGCATAGATATTTAAAACTCTTAGATCTTCTTGTAGGACAGACCTTTTAAGTATGATAAAGTGTCCTTCCTCATTTCTCGTAGTCTTTGGCTTAAAATCTAATTTATCTGATATAAGGATTGCCACCTCAGCTTTCTTTTGATGTCCATTAGCATAGAAAATTGTTTTCTATCCCCTCACTTTAAATCTGGAGGTGTCTTTGGTTCTAAAAGAAGTTTCTTGCAGACAGCATATTGATGGGTCCTGCTTTTTTAAATCCATTCAGATAGCCTGTGTCTTTTGATTGGGGAATTTAGCCCATTTACATTCAATGTATTGCCTGTAAGGTGACTGTGACTGTATAATATCTCTGTTCCTTTCTGGTCTATTACACTTAGGCTTTCTCTTTGCTTAGAGGACCCCTTTCAATACTTTCTGTATAGCTGGTTTGGTGTTTGCAAATTCTTTTAGTTTTTGTTTGTCCTGGAAGCTTTTTATCTCTCCTTCTATTTTCAATGATAGCCTAGCTGGCTATAGTATTCTTGGCTGCATATTTTTCTCATTTTGTGCTCTGAATATGTCATGCCAGTCCTTTGGCCTGCCAGGTCTCTGTGCATAGGTATGCTGCCCATCTAATATTTCTACCATTGTATGTTACAGACCTCTTGTCCTGAGGTGCTTTCAGGATTTTCTCTTTGTCACTGAGACTTGCAAGTTTTACTATTAGGTGATGGGTGTGGACTCATTTTTATTGATTTTGAGGGCATTCTCTGTGCCTCCTGGATTTTGATGCTGGTTCTCTTTGCCAAATTAGGGAAATTATCTGCTATATTTTGCTCCAAAATACCATCTGCCCCTCTCTCTCTTTTTTCTTCTTCTGGGATCCCGATTATTCTAATATTGTTTCGTCTTCTAGTATCACTTATCTCTCGAATTCTCTCCTTGTGGTCCAGTAGTTGTTTGTCTCTCTTTTTCTCACCTTCTTTATTCTCCATCATTTGGTCTTCTATATCACTAATTCTCTCTTCTGTCTCATTTATCCTAGCCATAAGAGCTTCCATTTTTTATTGTACCTCATTAATATCTTTTTTTTATTTCAACATGGTTAGATTTTAGTTCTTTTATTTCTCCAGAAAGGGATTCTCTAGTATCTTCTATGCCTTTTTCAAGCCCAGCTGGTATCTTTATAATCATCATTCTGGACTCTAGTTCTGAAATCTTACTAATATCTGTATTGATTAGGTCCCTAGCAGTCAATACTGCCTTTTGGTTTGTTGTTGTTGTTTTTGTTTTGAGATGAATTTTTCTGCCTTGTCATTTGTCCAGAGAAGAATAGATGAATGAGAGAACAAAATGCTAAAAGGGTAACAATGACCCCAGAAAAATATTCACTAACCACATCAGAAAAGACCCAAAACCACGATGAGAAGAAAGGCGAAAAAAATATGATTAGGCTGAATAGAACAGAGCCATACACTTGATTTTGGGTGTATTTTGGTCTGTTAGAAGAAACTGCCTCACAAATAAAGTTTTTCTTTATATATATATATATATATATATATATATATATATAGTTATTGATAAGATGTTGGTTAAAATAGGAATGAGGAAATATTCAAAAGAAAAATAGAAAAAGAAAAGAACAAAAACTAAAAAAAATGTAACTTCAAAAGACTAAAAAATCATGGGAAAAAAGCCATGAATTCTATGTGCTGTATTCACCTAGCATTGATGTTTTGCAGTTCTTACTGATCTGTAACCTTGGTCTTGGCTGGTGTTCTTGCTTATCTTCTGGGGGAGGGGCCTATTGCAGTGAGTCTCAAATGTCCTTTATCTCAAATTCTGCTCGAGGCAGAATTACACCACAGTGCAAGGGCAGGCACCCCCAATCTTTCTGACCCTCCAGGGTCTTGAGACCACACTGACCCAGTGAGGATGCCATTCTCCCCGACTTAGCCACCGGAGCAATGTACCTTCACAGAGCAGACTTTTAAAAGTTCTGATTTTGTGCTCTCTTTCTCTCTCATTTGCTGATAGCCAACTGATGGAGCCTCCCACCCCCCTCAGTCTATCTTTCTGTATATTGCCTTGGATTCACTTCTCTGCACGTCCTACCTTCCAGAAAGTGGTCACTTTTCTCTTCATAGAATTGCTGCTATTCATCTCTTCAATCTCTTGTTGAGTCTGTAGGTGTTCAGAATGGTTTGATAATTATCTAGGTGAATTCCTGGACCAGATAAAATTTAGGTATCCTACTCCTCCTCCATCTTGTTCCTCCCTCTCTAACATTCTAATTTCTATTGAGATCTATCTGTCAATAGATCATTTACCTGTTTTTCTGATAGGTCATTTGGAAGTACATTGTTTAATTCCCAAACATTTGTAGATTCACTGATTATCTTTTTTAAAATAAATATTGATTTCTAGCTTAATTTCACTGTGGTCAGAAAATATACTTTGAATTATTTTATCACTTTAACATGTGTTGAAATTTGCCTTATGGCCTAGAATGTGGTCACTTTTGGTAAATGTGCTATGCAAAATTTTAAAAGAATGTGTATTTTAGACCAAATTTGTTAATTATGTTTTTTAGATCTTCTGTAGTCTTACCAATTTTTTTTTAATAAATATTCTATTGATTATTGAGGTAGATATTTTTTAATCTTATGGTTATGGATTTGTCTGTTTCTCTTTAGGTTTTGTCAATATTTTTACTTTATATATTTTAGTAGTAGCAAATAAATTTTGAAGTGTACCATATTTATGGATTGATACTTTTTATCATTATGAATTTTTTCACCATATCTCTGTCATGCTCCTTGCCTAAAATTTATTTTGTTTCATATTATTGTAATTACAATATACAAATTATTAAAAATTATTGTAATTAAAATATTTACAAATGCACCTTTTATTTTTGGTTATTGCTGAAAGACATATCTCTTTCCATGTATTTTCTTTTAAGCTTTGCATGTCTTGATATTTGCAAGGAGGATTTTGGACATGGTTTGAAATTTGGTTTTGTTTTTATCCAGTCTGGCAATCTTGGTTAGCTGCATGATTTATGCTATTTCTATTTCATATATTTTGCCATATGTTTGTATCTTAATCTCCCTTCTCATTACTCATCTTCTATCTGTTCCACTTGTTCTACATTCGCTTTTATCTCTATCTTGAATCATTTGTGATTGTTTTTACTTTTTTTCAGTTTTATTCTCTATCCTTTGTTTGTTATACTGTGTTTTCCATTTTCTCTCTTGTTATTTTAGAGAATAAAACATGAATATTATCATGTTAATGTTTAATGTCAATTGACTCAACACTTCTCAGAGTGTAATGTGTTAGAACACTTCTTATCTGTTTTGTGGTCTAGAGTGGCAATTTTTTAGATTCTAAAATCCTCATTTAACATTATTTTTATACAGTCAATATTCGTTTTCTGTGTGTGCTTTTTTTTTTTTACATCTTGGTTTTGTCCTTTAGAAAATTCATTATCTATGGTTAGCTATGATTTTCTTTGAATTTTTATTGTTTGGGTTTCCTGGTGCTTTCTGAATTTTTGGTTTGATTTTTTTTCATAACTTTTGGAAAATTTATTAATTTCATCTCATTCTCTCTCTTCTTTTCTTCTGAGCTTCATGACATATGTGCTACATGACTGCATTTTCTCCAAATGTCCCTACATTCTTTTCTGGGAATTCTTTTTTTTTTTTTTTTTGGTAAATTGTTTTTGTGTTTGGGCACATAGTTTCTATAATACAGACACATACACACACACGCACACACACACACACACACACCCATACCTCTATATATGTTTCTGATTTAGCTCTAGTGATTAATATACTATTATTTGGGAGTAAACTGAAATAATTTTATATTAATAAGAGCCTCCAGCTCTCTGATATCAACCACTTGCCTCCCTTTCTATGCTGGAAATCTCTTTATATTAATTATGTCTCAGTATAATACAGTAATGTTTCTGTTACTTCCAGTTCAGAAACGGCCTCATTCTGGTTTGGTAAGACTCTGACCAACTAATGTTATACTTTCAATCACAGAAACTAAGACCTTGCTTTTCTTGCAGAGAGTTTTGATAATGGCTCCAGTGACTTGCAGTGTATTCTCACTTCTCCATTCATTTTTCTGGGTAGTTACGATCCTAATGTTGGGCAGGAGTCTGGCAAGGTAAAACAGTGATATCCTTATTTGTCTGCCTGTGTCAGGTTTGGTCTGTGTGTCTACTGTTCTATCTTATTGTATATAGACTCATTATCTATGAGTGAGAGCTTCAAAAGGACTCAATACAGAAGGGCTCACACCCAAGTAGTCCACATAGGCATTGATGGCCCTTTCCTAGGCTAAACTATGCTTTCTGGATATCTCTCAATTGTTAGTGTCTTAATATATTCCTCTAATGCTCAACTCCATGGTCATGATTAGTTTGAAGGTTTGGGACGAAACTAGGTAACATATCCATCCTGCCCCCTCATTTCCTGAATCTGTCTGTGTGTCTTGATCTCAAGGAAACTGAGGATATAAGAAGGCAGCCTTTCTTTTGCCCTTGGCAGTTCTCTACCATGTAGCTTTTCATCTTTCCTCATTGTTCTTACCTTTGCTCCAGTAGTATAGAGGCAGGTTGGGCACGCTTCTGATCGAACTGGTGTATGTATTGAACTGATGTATTTCTGATGAGCACTGGGTTTTATATGAAACTGATGAATTGTTGAACACTGCATCAAAAACTAATAATGTACTGTATGTTGGTTAACTGAACGTAATAATAAAGAATAAATTAGCAGAAATGGCAACAACAACAAAAAAATAGTGCCTAGAAGAATAAATGAAACAAGATGGGATTGGGAGGGAGACAAACCATAAATGACTCTTAATCTCACAAAACAAACTGGGGGTTGCTGGGGGGAGGTGGGAGGGGGCTATGGACATTGGGGAGGGGAGGCGAACCATAAGAGACTATGGACTCTGAAAAACAACCTGAGGGTTTTGAAGGGTCAGGGGTGGGAGGTTGGGGGAACAGGTGGTGGGTGATGGGGAGGGCACGTTTTGCATGGAGCACTGGGTGTTGTGCAAAAAGAATGAATACTGTTACGCTGAAAAAAAAATAAATAAATAGAAAACATAAACTAAAAAAAAAAAAAAAAAAAAAATAAATAAATAAAATAAATCTTTAAAAAAATAAATAAACTGCTACTGTGTATCACAGAGACCACTTCAATATATATGTATATTTTAATGGTTTCAAAATAAATTATTTAAGTAATTTGGTCCTATTAAAAAAAAAAAAAAAAAAAAAAAAAAAAAAAAAAATAGTGCCTAATAGGTGGCCAACTAGGAATCAAAAAGCCAATTTCCCCTTCTTGAAGGGACCTCCATTATTTACAACCAGTTCTTCAGAATCTTTCTCATTTAACTTTGGGGCAGTTCCCACAAGGAGGTAAAGAGAGGGAAAATTTTTCCTTTAGTGGCCTTCCCTCAAAGTACCTTCTTTCTCCCTGTGGTGCTAGCAGTTGTACCATGAAGTGAGCATTGAGGAGAATTAGAGCTGGTTCCACAGCATACATCTCTGAGCAAGCCTCAATAGCGTGTAGATTTCTAGACTTAGAATGCAATACATCAGCTTCTTGTTTCTACTCATTTGTGAATCTTATTTTCCAATTTTGCCCTTTGGCTCTTAATAGGATCCCATTATATACAGAAATGCCATATTTTTAGTGACTATGTCATAAGAGTTTATATGGAGCTTGAAGACCAATTAAAAGCTTGTTTATTACTTTTATAAACTGTGCTTATCAAACTACTTGTTTCACACCTTTTGTTAGGTAATTGATTGAAAAATCAAATGTAGGGCATCTGGATGGCTTAGTCAGTTAAGCATCTGCCTTCAGGTCAGGTCGTGATCCTGGGGTCCTGGGATGGAGCCCTGCATTGGGCACCCAGCTCAGCTAGGAGTCTGTTTCTCCATCTTCCTCTGTCTCTCCCACTCCACCCCGGCTTGTGCTCTCTCTCTCTCCCTCACTCTCTCTCAAATAAATAAGTAAAATCTTAAAAAATAAAAAAATCAAATGTGAAACTATTTCTTCATTGAATATTATTCTCACTTATACCAAATGGAATATAGAAAAGTGCATAAAGATTAGCATTCAAATATCTTTTCTCCTTTTTTTAAAATGTCATCTTTAATATGTTATTAATTGTTATATTAATGGTTTGGGTACTTACATAGGCTGGTTAGTATCACAGATATTATGAAATGGAAGGACAAAAACAAAATAATAATGTCATGGTTTTCTTCTATCTGTATCTGTATTACACCCTACATCTAGACTTTATAACAATTCCTATTTAACATTATATTATGGAGTTTACTTGTCAACTACTAAGAAGTTGGGGGAGGACTTGGGCCTGACATATCCAAAACGGTAACCAATTAATTAAAAATTTAAAAAACTAAAAATTCAGTACCTTAGTCACACTAACTGTATTTCAACTACACAAGAGCTACACGATGGTAGCTAATGGCTACCATAATAGATAATAGCACAGATAATAGACCATTTGCATCATCCCAGGAAGTTCTGTTAAGTAGCTCTGGTCATGTAGAACTAGAACCTACAGACAATGTAGATCTCCCAGGTCAGGCAAAGCAATCTCAAAAGGTTCCAACAAAAACAATAATTGGAAGTACAATTAGGTAAGTAAAGTTTGTATGAGAAAAACCCAGTGGTTTGCCATAGGTAAGCAAAGGTATACTGTCTTAGGATATGATAGCAGGCAATAATCAGGGAAATCAGACAAATTTGGCAAGAGAGAATTTAGGGGCTGGGTGTCTAGTCCAGAGAGTTTTTAGATGAAGACTGAGGTTTATTCATGAGGACCTTGTCTAGAAACCATTTAGTAGAATTAGATTATAATCTCAGAATAAGGCTGATTTAGCAACAATTAAACAGTCCCTGATTAAGAATATGAGACAGAGCAGAATGTTAACATGGGGTTAAGTGTCCTTTCTGTGGGATGGTAGGTGATGAAAGTCTGAGACCAACAGTTCATTATAATTAGCGGAATAACAATATTACATATACAATAAAAGAGCGAAAAGATGAATACCACAAGGCTTTATAATTCTACTTTTGTGCCCAATGTAGAAAGAAATGTGCAGTTTATTCTGATTTCTTATCTGAAGAGCTACTCTTTTGAGACTCAAATTTTCTTTTCAAGTAGCATAGTTAGGAACTTTTCAAAAAGGTTCATACTTCTTGGGTCTACTGTTGTTATTTTCATGTTTTACTTCTGAACTTTTTTTTTAAAGCTAAGTCTACATTATTTCTCCCAAAATGCTGAACATCTGGCATGACAATTGCAGTCATTCTTTTATATTAATTATGATTTTAATTTTGATTCTCAGCCATCATATTTTGAAATGCCATATTTACTTTAAGTTACCTAATTAATATGTTATAGCCATCTTATAAAAAATGAGTTCATTTTAAAGGGAAACAAAATAAAAACCCATATGCTTAGTATTTAGATAGTAGTTACAATAATGCACTATTTAGGGACTTGTAATTTAGCCATCATGATTTCATAACCAATTGTTCCCCAGCCCTCAGGGATTAAGAATATGGTTTCCATGGTAATTCTGGATTCTAAAAATGCTCATCTTTGCCCTAAATGGGTAGTGAATAGTTCAAATAGAAAATAACCTGTCTGTTATCTAGGATTATACTTTAGTGTTGTAAGAAGGAGAAATACACACCTATTTAAAAATAGACTAGTTTCAGTGTACCCTAATAGGTTCCAAGTCTGTAAAATCACAACCCCATGATTGCTAGTGTTAACAAAAGCTTGTTCTTTAATTACCTATATTGCATTCAGCTTCTGTTTCCTTCCAAAACCCAATTATGGCTAATAGCAGGGGTAAGGTGTATTCCTGTTGTTTATGGCAATTAATTTTAAAGTGCTTTTCTAAATTTTCATTTGTCTTCATGACTTAATGAGTCAGGTTCAGATTTTCATTGGACACCTCCAGTTTAGTAGTCTTTACCTTGCCTGCATACATAAATAGAATTTTTATTCTATGTAATGTGAATGTTTTTATTATTTTTCTTAACCAAATGTTGTTCTCTAAATGATGGAAATCATGCTATTTTTCTAAGTTCTTATTAGTAGGTTTTTTAATGTGGCATTTCCAACTCCTGACACCAAAGGGATATTTTGAAATTTATAGAAAAGAGATGGAGAACTTTTATTTATCCCTTCCTCCTACAAATCCATTTTGTCCCAGTGTGTCGTACATTGCCTAATCATTCTCTGCAGCTCAAATTCATATGTTCCCCTGCAGAGACTAGCAGCCTGCCTTCTAGAGTTGAGTCCAGAATAATTCAGCAGTCTAATTTCTGATTTAATTTTGCTGCTGTCCAACTGTGGTATAAACCCAGCTCTAAGAATTGAATGTAATTTGTGGCACTTTGCCTCACTTGAAAATACTTGTCTCTACTCCTCATGCACACCAGAGTCATTGTTTCCATGATAACTAATGAGTTTTAGTGGAAAATTGAGAAAAAGACACATGCAAGATAAATAAGAAAATAAAAGAAATTCAAACAGTAGGAAACAATTCTGGTGTTTTATTGAAAATTAACTTCAGTGTACCGCCTGTAGGTGGTAGGTGCTGTTTTGGAGATGGGAAGAGATGAGTACTTTTTCATCTATCCCTGTAATGTTCCTTTTTTTCCTTCCCCTGTCTTTAGAGTAGTCAATTAAACACATGGACAGTGAGACAACAGACTGGCCTGTCTTTCTGTACTGTTAATTGTCATTATTTTGACTGAGTTATTTCTTTCAGAAGAAGTGTCATTATTCTGATTATGGTCTATTCCTGAAAAAGACCCTTCCCCTGCATTAGCTAGGCAGCCTGTGAGAACATTTGCACTCAATATTCACTGATCTCAGCTATGCTGGTGTCACTTTAGCTGTTGTTAGAAATGCAGAATCTCTAGCTCCATCCCAGCCCTACTAATCATGATGTGCATGTGGGTAACACATGTAACAGAACATTAACAAGATCTCCAAAGAATTCATAGATGACTTAATAAATACTACATATCTCTTAAGCATAATTTATCTAGAGAGGTACAAAGTATATATTAATAGATAAAGTCTGTAAAAACAACTGATTTTTACAGTGTGGGATCTTTCTCATTTTCTAATACTTTAAAAAGAAGGCTCTTGAGGGATACAAGCATGCTTCTCACCAGTTCTCAAGCTTCTATTCCTTCCCTTTGGCTTAGATTTGAGTTTCTCCAAGTATTTCTAAGGGAACTCATATTTATCTTCCATCCACACCACAGCCATTTTGACCATTTTTATTCTGGGCATGTGGTTTCTCCAGTATATCATCAGTATTTAGTCATTCATCACTTTTTTTCTTTGACAATGTAAGAAGCAGCCTTATAGGATGATATAAGTCATTTCCATTGGGATGAATCTAAGTTTTGATAAAATTCGGTCTTTCTTTCTTTCCCTTTTTTTAAAAGATTTTTTAAAAATTTTATTTATTTGACAGAGAGAAAGCAAGAGACAGAGCAGGAGTGGAGGGGGACTGAGAATGAGAAGTAGGCTCCCCACTGAGCAGGGAGCCAGATGCTGTGCATGTTTGATCCCAGGACTCTGGGATCATGACCTGAGCCTATGGCAGATGCTTAACCAACTGCGTCACCCAGGCACCCCTAAAATTCAGTCTTTTTAATGGAAATTTCCTCTCTTAAAAATGATCCTCAAGGCCAAGGATAGCCTCAGGATGGATATGTGTAAGTTGTCCCTTCAGTTTTATTGATTTTATATTGCCATTTATAAGAAGCTTGCCACACTAGATTCTTTCTTCTTTTTTCCCAATCAATTACAAAATTGGAAATGAAATCAAAGGTGTTATATTTTCTTCATGTTTCTTTTTCTTGGCATTTTCTAATCTAGGCTGATGTAAATTGAAAAAAAAAAGACATGTTCATAAACAATTTTTTTTCTTATAAAGGAGATATAATTCTTGATGTCATAACATAGTAAAAGTGCTCATTAGATGTTACCTTATCATCAACAGTAGCATTCCATGTAAACCTTTACCTGTTTGGAGTGAAGCACTACTTTATTAACATATTTTGACATTGATCTTTTTTTTTTTTTGACAGAGTCAATTTTCAAAGTAGTATAATGGTAGTATGCCGAAGGGTGTAGCAGGAATTTTGAAAATCATATTTGATTATTTTTTTAATGAAATAAAGATTTTCTGATGACTATCAGTATTTCTTGGCCTATATGGCAATGGTGAGTATTAAAATGCTTTACAGGGACTCCTGAGTGTCTCAGTTGGTTAAGTGTCTGCCTTCAGTTCAGGTCGTGATATCATGTCCTGGGATTGAGCCCAGGAATCAGGATCCCTGCTCAGTGGGGAGCCTGCTTCTCCCTCTCCCCTGACTCAGCTCATGTGCTCTCTCTCTCTTTCTCTAAAATAATAATAATAAATAAAATAAAATGCATTACAGCTTTCTGTATCCACTAGTTTAATTTTTACACTCCATCATTTGGTCTGCCTGCCTGCCTGCCTGCCTTCCTTCCTCCCTTCCTTCTATTTTCCACTTTCTTCCTTCTTTTATTATATTGCTATTGATCCTCTTAGATGACATGCTATCTGGTACCAAAAAAATGTCATCTTTGATCCCAGAGATCTTTTTTTTTACAGATTTTATATATTTATTAGACAGAGATCACAAGTAGGCAGAGAAGCAGGCAGAGAGAGAGGAGGAGGAAGCAGGCTCCCCACCCAGCAGATAGCCAGATGCTGGGCTCAATCCCAGACTCTGGGGCCATGACCTGAAGGCAGAGGCTTTAACCCACTAAGCCACCCAGGCACCCCAATCGCAGAGATCTTTTTAACCTGAGGAAATACAATTATATTACATGGGGTAATTCAAACATTTATTTGATAATCTAAAGTACACATTTTATACAGCTAAAAAAATGCTTTGTGTGTGTGCAATCATTTCTAAAACCTTGAAACTAAGTTAAAATTAAATTGTGAAATTAGGGGAGAAAATGGGGAGATATTAATTTGATTTTATGAGTACTTCTTCATAGTTTTCTTTTCAGTTAATCCAACAGCCAACATTTACTGAGTACCTACTAAGTGCCAGGCATTGGCCTGATGGAAGTGAATGACTGAGAATGCTCTATCAGACTTTAAGGGGATATGGTATGATAAATAATCTCAACACAGAGCATTCTTTGCTTTCATTCTGAGTCTGTTTTATCCCATTGAAAGAAGAGAATGAACAGTTGTTTTACATTAATCTTGAATATTTGATCATATGATAGTCATTAGAATAGAGAGTATAATTTCTTGAGCTATTTAGACCTTTTGTTTCAGAATAGCCGGAACTGCTCTATGAAATATATAAAAATATTTTCAAGACATCAGGCAGGATTCACACTCCCACTGCACTATAATCTAGTGGTGCTGGAAGTGAAGTAACAATAACAGAAACCCTTTATCCAGCTTTATTATCATGACTTATGTTAGCCATTTACTCAACCGGATGGCTGTTTAGGGCACCTAAGCAATAAACTATTTAATCTGTGGTAAAGCATAATCCCAAACCTAGTTCTTTGTGGAGGACCATGGAAACCAGTTTTTATAGGTTGAATTTGATTATTTGAAACCTACAAATTAGTTACTAAATTTCTCTATTCCCAGCCACTTGTAGAAAAGAATTCGCTCCAAAAACATTAAATTATGAATTAGCTTTCAAAATATTTGACATCAAACTAATTTGTCTGTAAGGACATTGGATAAAATAATTTTAATTTCTCTTTTCTAACATTTCTGTAAGAAAATTACCTTCTAAATTATTTTTCTCTCTTGCAAACTAGAAATTAACAAATTAAAATTTACCACACAGCAGGGTTACTTAATTTTAAAAGATTGGCATTTAAGAAAAACCAAAAAAACACTAAAATTAGAGAATAATTTTATACTCTAGCATTTAAATGCTCTCAATATTTTCATTGATTTCCCATTGCCTTTCATTAATCTTGGCCCCTAAATTTACTCATTGGATATATATGTTAATAAATTTTAGATAAAAGTTTTGTCATTTCTTTTCCTGAATTTATTTTGTTTATGTATTCAAATTTACTACTAAACATAATAAACTGTTTGCTGCATAGGGAAGTTTCTTTTACATTCTTTTTATTTATTAAAGATTTTTATTTATTTATTTGACAGAGAGAGATCACAAGTAGACAGAGAGGCAGGCAGAGAGAGAGAGAGGGAAGCAGGCTCGCTGCTGAGCAGAGAGCCCGATGCGGGACTCGATCCCAGGACCCTGAGATCATGACCCGAGCCAAAGGCAGCGGCTTAACCCACTGAGCCACCCAGGCGCCCCTTTCTTTTACATTCTTTGTTGGTTTTATTTCAGTCTTATGAAATCACATTATTTCTCAGATGGCCAGGATAATTTAAGGGATTAACCACAATGCCTGAACAGTTAAGCGCTTTCAAGCACAAAATTAAACATTTGCCAATATTCCATTTTTGTTTTCCCAATGAGATTTTTAAAGTCTTTGTGGTACTTACAACATTTGAATTTTGTATTAGTTGTTTGTGTAACATCAATCCTCTATGCTGTTTTACATTTCTTTATGTTATGTTCATCTTTGTACTCCTTCCCTTCCTCTCCCTGGGATGGCCCATGCTGATGTGCATGTGAGATCACTTAATTTACATTTCCTGAACCAACTAACTTAACTTGGATTTATAAGGAAAGGGAAATAAAGTGCCAAGTCAAAATGAATTTCTGATTTTTCATTCTTCCTCTTAACATACATTCAAGAATTTCTCTTAGTTATTAAAGAGAAGCATGATTACAATAGGAAGTGTTAAAGTTATAGAAAAAGGTAGAATTTAAAAATTTATTCCTAGCTCCCTCCCAATCCCATCTTGTTTCATTTATTCTTCTCCTATCCCCCTACCCCCCCATGTTGCTTCTCCATGTCCTCATATCAGGGAGATCATATGATAGTTGTCTTTCTCCGATTGACTTATTTCACTAAGCATGATACGCTCTAGTTCCATCCACGTCGTCGCAAATGGCAAGATTTCATTTCTTTTGATGGCTGCATAGTATTCCATTGTGTATATATACCACATCTTCTTGATCCATTCATCTGTTGATGGACATCTAGGTTCTTTCCATAGTCTGGCTATTGTAGACATTGCTGCTATAAACATTCGGGTACACGTGCCCCTTCGGATCACTATGTTTGTATCTTTAGGGTAAATACCCAGTAGTGCAATTGCTGGGTCATAGGTATGGACTCTGAAAAACAACCTGAGGGTTTTGAAGGGTCAGGGGTGGGAGGTTGGGGGAACAGGTGGTGGGTGATGGGGAGGGCACGTTTTGCATGGAGCACTGGGTGTTGTGCAAAAAGAATGAATACTGTTACGCTGAAAAAAAAAATAAATAATATCAACAGATAAAAAAAAAAAATTTATTCCTAGCTCAATTTCTAAAATACAGTATTAGCATCATGGTACATTTTCCATAAATTACTGTTACACAATTTTGATAATACTTTTGTATTTTTTTTTCCTTCAACCAACCAAAACTCTGTACATGTTTTGTTTTGTTTTTTTTCTTTTATCAAGCCAATAGCAAAAAACAGGTAATGTTTTCCATGGCCTTGTTTTTGGTTTCTTCAGATTTGTTATAAACTTAAAAAAACAATGATGCTGAGGTGAATGAGCCTTTGCTAAAGTCTGTTCTGGAAATAACATGTGAAGAGAGCAGCACACTGTTCAGTTTAGCCTTTCTATTGCAGGGCACATTTATATCATCCTGCCTTTTTTCTTTTAACAATAGTGACCAGAGTAACTAACAGGAGGCTGGAGAAGATAATCACAGAAGAGCTTTTCAAGGCCAGTGTATATCCATTCGATGCTGCACTTCTATTCTAGAAAGTCCTAATTATAATGCAATCCAAGAGCAGAGAAAGCTTCTCAATGTTTTGTGGTAACCAGTTATAACCAAGTGAGATAGGGAAGAATTGTTATCAATTCTAAGGGGAAAAAAAACTGATTGGTATCCTTTTTATTACGGCACAGAGAAAAAAAAAATCAGACAAATCTGAGTTTGCAATCAGAGCTACCTCATTTAGAGTTGTGGAACATTCTGTAAATTTGACCCTACTGAGCCTTTTAAAAATCTTGAAATAGAAATAACAACAAAACAGTCACAAAAATATAAGATCTTTGTGATTGATGAGATCTCCTGTATGGCAATTCCTAGGGTGCTGTTGGCTCATAGGAAAGGTTAAATATTATTCCACTTCTTTACTTTTTTTTTAAACTCATAGCTTTAATAAAACTATAGTCATTTATTAAGACATTCAACAAATATTTATCAAATCCAAATTTGAATTTGGCATTAAACATACAAAGTAGAGGATGATGGGAGCGGTCTCTATTTTCTTATCAACTCGGCATTGTAACTTGAAGATGGCTGTAAAGAGGACTCTAGGACAACAGAACCATGCATTTCTTAGTCTAAATATTTGAGTAATTTCATAATTCTTTTATACATACACACATACATAAAATTAAGGAATGGCTTTATGGAATGTAATTTACATACCATAAAGTTCATCTTTTTAATTTTTTTAAATTCAATTAATCAACATATAGAACATCATTGGTTTTAGATGTAGAGTTCAGCAATTCCCCAGTTGCATATACACGCAGGGCTCATCCCATCATGTGCCCTCCTTAATGCCGATCACCCAGGTACCCCATCCCCCCACTGACCTCCCCTCCAGCAGCCCTCAGTTTCTTTCCCATAGTTAAAAGTCTCTCATGGTTTGTTTCCTTTTCTGATTTCTTCCTATTCCATTTTCCCCTCCCTTCCCCTATGATCCTCTGTGTTGTTTCTTATATTCCTCATATGAATGAAACCATATGATAATTTTCTTTCTCTGATTGACTTATTTCAATCAGCGTAATACACTCTAGTTCCAGCCATGTTGATGTAATGGTTAAGATTTCATGCTTTCTGATGGCTGAGTAATATTCAAGTGTGTGTGTGTGTGTGTGTGTGTGTGTGTGTGTGTGTGTGTGTTTATCTTCTTTATCCATTCTTCTGTCTGTGGACCTCTCAGCTCCTTCCATAGTTTGGCTATTGTGGACATCGCTGCTATAAATACTTGGGTGCAGGTGCCCCTTCAGATCACTACATTTGTATCTTTAGGGTAAATAACTAGTCGTGTAGTTTCTGGGTCATGGAGTAGCTCTATTTTTAGCATCTTGAGGAACCTCCATACTGTTTTCCAGAGTGGCTGGCTATATCAACTTGCATTCCTACCAAAAGTGTAAGAGGGTTCCCCTTGATCTGCATCCTTGCCAACATTTGTTGTTTCTGACTTGTTAATTTTAGCCATTCTGACTGGTATGGTACCCCCTTGAGGTTTTGATTTTTATTTCCCTGAAGCCAAGTGATGTAGAGCATTTTCTCATGGCGTCTTGGCCATTTGTATGTCTTCTTTGGAGAAATGTCTGTTTTTGTCTTCTGCCCATTTCTTAAATGGATTGTTTTTTGGGTGTTGAGATCGATAAGTTCTTTATAGATCTTGGGTATTAGCCCTTTATCTGATATGTCATTTGCAAATATCTGTTCCTGTTCTGTAGGTTACCTTTTAGTTTTTTTGACTCTTTTCTTTGTTGTGCAAAAGCTTTTAATCTTGATGTTAATTTTTCCTTTTGTTTCCCTTGTTAAAATTGATCTTTTTAAAGTGTACAATTCAGTGGTTTCTAGCATATCTATAGAGCTGTGCAACTATCAGCATAACCTAATTTTAGAACATTTTTTTCTTCCAGGTTTTTACTTAAATTCAAGTTAACATATAGTGTAGTATTGATTCAGAAGTAGACTTTCGTGATTCATCATTTACATATAATACCCATTGCTCATTACATCAAGTGCCCTCCTTAATGCCTATCACCTGTTACCCCATCTCCCCTCCAGCACCCCTCAGTTTGTTCTCTGTAGTTAAGAGTCTCTTATGGTTTGCCTCCCTCTCTGTTTTTATCTTATTTTATTTTATTTATTTTTTTTCCAAAGTAACCACATTCAATTCAATTTATTTATTTTTTCAGCGTAATAGTATTCATTGTTTTTGCACAACACCCAGTGCTCCATGCAAAACGTGCCCTCCCTATTGCCCACCACCCGTTTCCCCAACCTCCAACCCCTGACCCTTCAAAACCCTCAGGTTGTTTTTCAGAGTCCATAGTCTCTTATGGTTCGCCTCCCCCTCCAATTTTTTTTTTTTTATAAACATATAATGTATTTTTATCCCCAGGGGTACAGGTCTGTGAATCGTCAGGTTTACACATTTCACAGCACTCACGATAGCACATAACCATAAATGACTCTTAATCTCACCAAAAAAACTGGGGGTTGCTGGGGGGAGGTGGGAGAGGGGGAGGGGGTTATGGTTATTTTATTTTTTCTTACCTTCCCTGATTCATAATTTTGTTTTTTCCTTACTGTCCTCTATTCATACTTTTTGTTTCTTAAATTCCACAGATGAGTGAAACTGTAAAGTAGTTGTCTTTCTCTGACTGACTTATTTTGCTTTGCTTAACCTAATACACTCTAGTTCCATCCATGTTGTTATAAGTGGCAAGATTTCATTCTTTTTGATGACTGAGTAATATTCCATTATATATGTGAGATCTCTCTTTCTCTCTCTCTATATATATAGATAGATAGATATCCGTATCTACCTATATGGATATCTATCCCATCTTCTTTATCCATTCATCAGTGGATGGGTATTTAGGCTCTTTCCATGATTTTGCTATTGTTGATAATGCTGCTGTTAACATCGGAGTGCATGTGTCCCTTCAAATCAGTATTTTTGTATCCTTTGGTAAATACCTAGTAGTGCAATTACTGGGCCATAAGGTAATTCTATTTTTAACTTTTTGAGGACCCTCCATACTGTTTTCCACAGGGACCACATCAGTTTGCATTCCCACCAGCAGTGTAAGAGGTTCCTCTTTCTCCACATCCATTTGATGTGCGCATGTTGCTATAATTTCCTTCATGTTTCTTATACTGTGGGTTCATTGAGCTCCTGAGACCTGTGAATTTACAGTTTTCATTAAATTTAGAAAGCTGGCTCCTATGTCTTCAAATACTCAGTTCTCTCTCCCTATTGCTCTCTTCTCCTTAGGGGACTTGAGTTATGCATATATTAGACTACTTGAAGTTGGTCCCACAGCTAACTGATTCTCTGTGTATATTTTTCATTCTTTCCCTATTCCATTTTGCATAGTTTCTGTAACTAGGTTTTCAATTTTAAATACTGTTCCTATAGAATGCATAATCTGCCACTATTCCCATCAAGTATATTTTCATTTTAGACATTGTAGTTTTCATCTGTAGATATTTGATTCTAGTTCTTATTATATCATTCATTTGCTACTTAGCATGTTTAATCTTTCTTTTAACTTCTTAAACATATGGAATATTGTTATAATAATCATTTTAAGGTCTATTGATTCTATAGTCTGTGTTACTTCTGTGTCTGTTAGATCAATTGACTTTCTCCCCTCAGTATTGGTTGTACTATTCTTTTTCTTGCATGTCTGGTAATTTTTGATTTTTATTGCATGCTAGACATTTTGGATTTCACCTTATTGCTGTTTGATGCTTTTATTCCTATAAATATTATTGTGCTTTCAATCTTTGTAAAAGCATTTTTTTATAAACCTAGCTGATGTGGTTAGTTCTTCTACCATCCACCATATTATTTTTTGTCACATCACTATGATTTTTCCTTTGTTACATGAGTAATAGTTTGTATGTATTTGTTCCTTACTTTTTTATTATTTATCTTATATCCTGATAGACAATCAGGACCATGAAAAAAAGTGCCACTCTGTATTTCTCTTTCTTTTTTGTAGGATTTTATTTATTTATTTTTAATTTAATTTAACTTTTTTCAGTGTTCCAAGATACATTATTTATGCTCTTTTTATTTTGCACACTTGCACAATGTTTACCACATAATTGCTCAATTAAAAGTGAGCAACTTTAGTTTTCTATTTTATATTTATTTATAAAGATTTTATTATTTATTTATTTGAGAGAGAGACAGCAAGTGTGAGTGAGGGAAGGGATGGGGGTGGGGAGAGGGAGAAAGAGAATCTCAAGCTAACTCTATGCTTTAGTGCAGAGCCTGATGTGGGGCTGGATCTCATGACCCTGAGCTCATGGCCTGAGCCATAACCAAGAGTCAGATGCTTAATTCACTGAGCCCCCCAGGCACCCCAGATTTCTGCTATCTTAATGTTATGTATTAATGTTTTGCTTTGGGGCATTAACTTTCTTGGCCACATTCAAATTTCACTCTAATAAATGTAAAATATAAACCATCTTTGTGCTTTCTAATTATAATTCTATGAAGTCTTTATTGATTAGCCTTACTTTATTTTAAGGAAATCTAAAACACCATATTTTCCCTGAATTTCTCTGTGAAATATTCTACTAAAATATATGGTTCATAGAAATATATTTATATATACAATTTGGAAGAATGTATGATGTCTTTCATTTGAATTTTTAACATGAAATTTATAGCTAGATAAGTAAGTGTTTGACTCATTATTTCCTCCAACCAGTTCTGGAGATTATTAAAATTAAGGTCTTGGTACTATGTAAAAATTCCATGTTTCAGGTTGCTATAAAAATTTCAAAAATTTTCCTCCATTCCTGTACAATTTACTGTCCAATATTAATGACACTTTGCATCTTAAAAACTTTGCAAAAAACAAATCTATCATCAATACAGATCTCTATTATTATTCAGAAGTTTAAGTATTATTCATATTTGAGCCAGCTAGTTCTTTTGTACAGAGCATATTAAAAAGGTAATTATTTCATGGGCCAATCAGTTTGACACAAAGAATCCATTCTGTTTCATTGAACAAGAATGAATTCCTTTGTAAAGACAGCTTTCTTATAAATACATCTCAGGGATTTTAAGACTCACCAAATAAGAGAATGTGAATGGCTCGTTCCAAATTTCTCATGACAAATAATAAAAGAAAAAAAATCATTGAACTGTATTTTTAGTATTTTAAGTCAGTAATATGATAATTATATCCAAAATGTTACATGTCAGAATACAATATTTATCACATTTGTTTTTAGTTCTTGGTGATTTCTCTGAAAGATATGATAATATCCAAAGATTTTTGGTAAAAATGCGTACATGCCAAGATTCCTGAGGAATAAATAGAAAATACTCTTTAGTTTTCAACAATGATCTAAATTTCATAGGGGGGAGCTTTTTCTTTCTGTCTGTCTGTCTTTTTTTTTTTTTTTTTTTTGGTGGGGGTACTTTTTGCATACTTTTATTTACAAGGAAGTACTACGCTTTTTTTTTTTTAAAGATTTCATTCATTTATTTGACAGACAGAGATCACAAGTAGGCAGAGAAGCAGGCAGAGAGAGAGAGAGAGAGAGAGAGAGAGAGGAGGAAGCAGGCTCCCTGCTGAGCAGAGAGCCAGATGCGGGGCTCGATCCCAAGACCCTGGAATTATGACCCGAGCCGAAGGTAGAGGCTTTAACCCACTGAGCCACCCAGGCGCCCCAGTACTACGCTTTTTGGAAATTAGAGACCCTTAGACTTATTTTTTATATTGGAAGAAGTTTAAGAAAAAAGTAATTTCAAATCTATTTTCCAGGTAAACATAGATATGAGAACATGGTACTAAAACTAACATTTTTGAGTGCTTACTACATAGGGCTATTTTAAGTGTTTCACAAGGATTATTTCATTTAATCTTTTTTAAAAATTATATGTACAATTCTTTTTTGTTTGTTTTTACAATAAAATAATTCAACAACTTTATATATTACTCATTGCTCATCGTGGTAAGTGTAATCTTAATCCCTTTCACCTATTTCACCCATCCCTCCCAACTACCTCTCCTCTGGTAACCATCAATCAGTTCTCTAGATTTAAGATTCTGTTTTTCTATTTGTCTCTTTTCTCTCTGTTTTGTTTCTCAGTTCCACATATGAGTGAAGTCATAAGGTATTTGCCTTTCTTTGGCTTACTTATTTCACTTGCTAAGTGAAATAGACCCTCTAGATCCATCCATGATACATATATATCTGTCTCACATCTTCTTTATCCACTCGTCTGTTGATGGATACTTGGGCTGCTTCCATATCTTGGCTATTATAAATAATGCTGCAATAAACATAGAGGTGGATGTATCTTTTCAAATTAGTGTTTTTGTATTCTTTAGGTAAATGCCTGGTAGTGGAATTACTGGGTCATATAATAGCTCTATTTTTAATTTTTTGAGGAACCGCTATACTGTTTTCCACAGTGGCTGTATCAGTTTGCATTCCCACTATCAGTGCACAACAGTTACTTTTTCTTCACGTCCTTGCCAACATTTGTTGTTTCTTGTGTCCTTGATTTTAGCCATTCTGACAGGTGTGAGATGATATCTCATTGTAGTTTTGATTTGCATTTCCCTGATGACTAGTGATGTTGAGCATCTTTTCATGGGTCCATTTAGAGGAAAACATTTTTTAAAATCCAGATCAGTTACAGATTATGTGACAACCTAAATGATGCGCAGTTGTATTGCTCAGAAAGAAAAGATACTCTGTTACTGTTCCCAACTGCCATCATAGGTAAAACATGTTGATGATGCTTGAAACATAAACCTTCCTTTAAAAATCTGAATCAAACTCCCAAAATTTTAGGATAAATCATCAGAGATACCACTGTTAGCCTATTATGAAAGGGATGCAGACAGTAGTAGTATGATTAAAATGCTGAACTCAGAAAAACATCTTGTGTGACTACCCAATGATGGTAACAATTACCTTAAGCATAGATAACATTTAGCAGGACTATTCAATTAGGTCCCTGTAATTTATCATTTTGGCCCAAGAGTAAGGCTATATATTTTATCTTATTGCTTTCTTTTTTTTTTAGGATTTTATTTATTTATTTGACAGAGAGAGATCACAAGTAGGCAGAGAGGCAGGCAGAGAGAGCGAGAGGGAAGCAGGCTCCCTGCCGAGCAGAGAGCCCGATGCGGGACTCGATCCCAGGACCCTGAGATCACGACCTGAGCCGAAGGCAGCGGCTTAAACCACTGAGCCACCCAGGCGCCCTTATTGCTTTCTTTTATTAGGATCCTATTTTTAACCACCAGATTCCTGCTTTAAAATACTGTTTTCATTTCTGATTTTGAAATTGGATACCTGGAGAATCAAATATATATCAACTAAAAAGTTTGATAATGTATATTAGAAATAACTATTTACATACTCTATCCTCTGTTAAGGCGTCTAAGACTCAGAGATTTATATGAATACACATATTTAAACACAAACATACACATAGCTACATGAGCTTTTTCAGGAATGCAGATTTTACCCTACCTTGACAGCCTTGGTGAATTTTCAGCCACTATTGTCTCAGTCACTTACATCTAATTAATGCTAATTTTTGAGCTAAGAAGAAAACCATTGAAGAGTAGGAAAAAAGTGCTCCTGAAGGTCTGTTTCTAGGTTTTATTATTCACAGTTCTCAACAAACTGTCTCTTGACTGTACTTTAAGGTTAAAGGTAAGAAGTGAACATTGCGAATGTGATCTAATTGCAGTGTATGATGAACCACATTAGTATACTTAGTGTTACTTACAAAGGGTATTTCCAACCCAAAGGGAGTAGATGTTAAGGGGAAAGGTGGTCTTTTGATAAACCATAGTTCTTAATTTTAATGTAGTCAAATTCATCTATCTTTTCTTCTTTACTTTGTATTATTCTGAAGATTATTCCAGTGCATTTTCCGAACTATGTTACATTAACTTTTTCCCCTTTTCATCAAGATAATACAATATGTTAGGCTCATATTTGTTATCAATTTAACTAATATGTCCTGTCAATTTGCCATGGACCACTAAAAACAATCTGTTTATTATTTCTGCCAATCCATTTGATCTAATCTGTTTTTCTTTAGTTTCCACATTTTTTTTTTTACAAAGTCTTCTTTAAAGCCCCATTAAAATAGAAAGATAGCAGGTCTCTAATTTACTTTATCCTTTAATCTTGTTACCCTATGAAAGAAATTAAATACAGGACAGTGAGTTGCATACACATTTATAAATTATGTAATATGCTTATCTTTATTCAAGCAATTAATTTTGCTCTTTTGGAAAAACCCAAGGGGAAATAACTCAAGTTGTCTTATATTTCCAAGAAACAAGACGAACAAAACACTGGAATTTTGCTGCCTTTCCTATTTCAGATGTCAGAAAAATATCTAAACATCGTAGAGCTTTTCTTCTAAATACAATTATTAGATAACCTGATTGATAAATGTTTACTTTGATCTAGAAAAGAGAATAAAATGATATGTCTAAATGATAGAAAAAGTGTTCTATTCAAGTATCTACAGGAGAAGTATCTCATGAGAGTTTCTTTCCAAATGCCTTTAATTAATTTGGAGAATGGGGAAAGCAGTTAAATATATAGATGTGTGGTCTTTTCCCTTTTCATTGGTAACCAGACTTCTAAATTGTTAGAGGCAACAGTGTGTCTGGATAAAATACATGTATGTTATCCTTTGGGAGTTTAGCTTTATCAGAGATAATTCTGCATTGGTTTTGGTCCTTTAAAGAATAATGTAACAAATTTAAATACTTAAGGTATTTCCTAATTTAGCAAATCCATCTATTGACATCTTACCAATAAAATGAGAAAATTAAGTTTTCTTTTACTTATCTCAAACATCTCCCAATCTTAAAAATGTATCTTATAATTTTTGAAAATATTTTCAATGTTTCTAACAAATAACACATTTTCTGTAAGTCCTAAAATTGATTAGCCTGTGGTTCTACATACAGTATTTCCCTTCCTTCTTCCCTTCCTTAATGTTTTACCATGAGCTTCTTCATTCTTTAGTTCTTTGTTTTGATTCAATTTTATTTGGCTCTATTTTAATAAAATGTGGTATTTTATTGTTTTGTTTTATTCCAGGAAGAGGTTGTGGGGGCCGTATTTCCTGAGAATGTTTCTGTTATCTTTATACTTGCCTTCATTTAAAACTCTTGGATTACACCTTCTCAGACCTTTTAAGTTTTTTTTTTCTTTCTTTGTTGACTTTTGTTTCTGAAAAACTGAAGCCATCTATTACCACCTGTTGGAAGTGATTTGGGTTGCAAAAGGCTACTTTTATATCCTTAACTTGATTAAATGTGCCATGATGGTCTTTTTGATGTGCAAGCTTGATGAGGCTATAGTTCCCACTTGTTCAATCAAACACTGATGTAGGTGTTTCGACAAAGGTACTTTGTAGATATGATTGAAGTACATAATTTGTTGACTTTAAGTAAGGGAGATTATCCTAGGTAATCTGGGCAGGCCCGATACAATCACTTAGCATGCCTTTAAAACACAGCTGAGACCTCCTTGAAGAAGAAATTGTACCTGTGTATAGTGTCTTCAACCATGCCCAAGAATTCCAGCCCTCCCTTGTCGATATCCTGCTCTGTGGATTTAGGACTTGTCTACGCAGTCACCACAAGTGTATAAGCAACACATCTCTTAATGTATATCTCCTCCTAGTTCTGCCTCTCTAGTTGAACACTGACCGGTAAAGACTGTCTAAAAATGTGGAATTGTGCAGTTGATGGAAGCTAGAGAATATTGAAGACTCTGATAATGAAAGTCTAGATTGCCTTGAATACACAGATAAAAGAATTATGGAGGTTATTGATTTGGCTAATAAGGACTCAGAAGAAAGTGAGGAGCATGGTAGAGAAAATCTACATCACCTGAGAGTATATCTGAATCACATACTATTGGTAGAAATATAGAACTTAAAAATACTGCTAACTGAGGACTCAAAAGGAAATAGGGAACACATTATTAGAAATTAGGGGAAAGGAGATCCTTGTTATATAGTGGCAGAAAACTCAGTGGAATTATGCCTAAAGTTATGTAGAAAGTAGAGTTTGTATGCTATGACTTGAACATTCAGCTGAGGAGATTTCCAAGCAAAGATTTCAAAGCGCAGCCTGGTTAATTTTTGCAGCTTATGGTAAAATGCAAGGGGATATGAGGACATGGAGATGCAAGGGGATAATTTGAAAGAAAACTGTTAAACAGAAAGGAACCAAAAATAGGTGATTTGGGAAATTCTCAAGTCATTCAAATTGTGAAAGATGTGTAAACTAAGATATTCGCTATCAGGAAAACATGCTCTAAAGGAAAAGCTAAGAGTGTGGTTGGGCAACATTTTGATAATACCTCAGAAAGATATAAAGGATAATTCAGTTCCAAAAGGTACTTTGAAGAGAAAAACAAATGTAGATTCATAGAAACTCTGTTATAGGCAGAAGTCACAAATCAGGGTGAGATTTTCCAGGGAAGATTTGTGGAGAAGCATATTGTCTAATGGGGTGAATCCCATGTATATTACATGGGAGAATGACAAGATTCTTGAGAACTTTATACCAGCAGAACCTGGTCACTTTGGACCAAAAAGGACAGAGACAGTATGAAATGAAAGAGGGCTACTGGACGCCCAGAAGTTTATAGGCAAAGAACAGAGACTGATAAAACTACTCAGCTACAAATCCATGGTACTCTTCATGAAAAAAGGAAAGATGATTCAGAGGGCAGAGGTGAAAACCATACAGGATTATTTCCAGCCCTTGAAATCTAATGGAGTTTATCCAGCTGGATTTCAAAAATACCTGTTTTTATCTTCCCATTTTCTCTCTTTAGAATGGAAATGTCTTAGCTGTTATCTTGTGCTTGTTTTACCATCGTAGTTTAGGAGCAAACAATGTGTTCTTACATTTCAGAGGTCTATACATAGAGAGGAATTATTCCCAAGATGGATTATACTGAGTATCACCCATACCAAATTTAGATGATTTTGATAATAAGATTTGGGACTTTTGAACTGATGAGATTTTTGGACTTTGACTTGATGCTATCAGTTATTGTGACCTAAGGGGCATTGGGATGGGGTGAATGAACTGTGCACGTAAGACAGACATTAATCTTTCTTCCTTTGGTCCCACCTCTGCATCATTCTAGGTGTGGAATGGAACTGGGTATCTCTGTTACTTTTTCTGCTTCTCCTATGTTCATCTACACAGATAGGTCTTGTCACTCCCTCAAAATGTCATGGAGGACCGTGATTCTTCCTTTCGGTCCAATATCTGAAGAAAGTTTTTATCAGTTCTAGATATTCTAATTTAGGTCTGAATTTAATTTCTTTTGTCAAATATTCTTGAAATTTATTAGAGGTTGTGGGAATTTTAATGTTTTACTAAAGATATATTTCTGTTTTGGTATATTAAAAAATGTTTTGGGGTGCCTGGGTAGCTCAGTTGAGTAAGTGTCCAGCTCTTGATTTTGACTCAGGTCATGATCTCAGGATGGTGAGATTGAGCTCCAAATCAGGTTCCCTGCTCAGTAGGGAGTCTGATGGATATTCCTCCCTCTCCCTTTGCCCCTCCCCCCTGCACATGCACAAATACATGCATGCTCTCTCAAATAAATCTTTTAAAAAAGAAAGAAGAATGGGGCGCCTGGGTGGCTCAGTGGATCAAGCCACTGCCTTTGGCTCAGGTCATGATCTCAGGGTCCTGGGATCAAGCCCCGCATCGGGCTCTCTGCTCCGCAGGGAGCCTGCTTCCTCCTCTCTCTCTGCCTGCCTCTCTGCCTACTTGTGATCTCTCTCTCTGTCAAATAAATAAAATAAAAAATCTTTAAAAAAAAGAAATAAGAAGAGGAGGACTGGATAATTAATATTTAATTTAGTTAATTATAAATTAATTTTTTAATTAAACAATTTAAGGTGACACACTTATTTGGAGTTTCTATGCTTCCAACTTAAGAGCTACACTTTTTTTATTAAAATATTCTTCTCAAGAAAGTGAAAAGAATTATTTTGAATTATGTATGATAAGTTCAATAAAAACTGCTACTGTGCTCTTAAGTTTTAAGAGTTTTTTGTGCTATTGTGTTCTTTCAAAGTAAGAGTATTCAGATTAAAGTGAGAAGAGTATTTATTTGTCTTTTGTCAGAACAGAGTAATGTTAATGGATTTAATCTGGTCATCCTGAGAGTCAGACCTTCAGAGAAGAATTAAAGGCATATTTTTATTTTTTTATTTTTATTTTTTTTAAAGATTTTTCTTTATTTGAGAGAGAGAGAGATCACAAGTAGGCAGAGAGGCAGGCAGAGAGAGAGGGGAAGCAGGCTCCCTGCTGAGCAGAGAGACAGATGGAGGGCTCCATCCCAGGACCCTGAGATCATGACCTGAGCAGAAGGCAGAGGCTTAACCCACTGAACCTCCCAGGTGCCCTAAAGTCATATTTTTAGAATGGAATACTTAAAATTAACCAGAATACCCCAATCATATAGAGACAATGTTTGCATGACTTCTAGTATATAGACAGTCACCCCACAAGGACACACACATACATAAGCTTTTTTTTCCAGCTGTTTTGTCACTTTTAAAAACTGTTGAATCATATTCTTTGTCTATTATGTATTCTAGCAAGTTTTTCTTATGACTATTAATTATTGTATGTTTATTTTATGACCTATAGCCATATTTCCTGAAGATTATAATAGATTTCACCTGATCTTGTTGAATTTTATGACTATGTAATTGCCCCCCTGAAAATAATGATAATTTTCACTATTATGCATCTATCATTTAGGATGTGACTTTATGATATCTTTTTCTTGACTTCTGCATTGGCTAGAACTTTCAAGACATTAGATTATAATGATAATGATGGACATTTTTGTTTTTTCATTAATTTTGTTATTATGTACTGCTAATGCTTGTTTTAAGTATTTTCTTCCAAATTTACTAGATGTTTTTATGAAGAGCATTAATTTTTAGTTATATTAAGTACCTTTTCAACATCTATTAAAATAATTTATATTGTACTTGATCTATACCAATCCCAACTTAAATCTTTACTACTCCTTGGGGAACCTGGGTGGCTCAGTTGGTTAAGCATTTGACTTCAGCACAGGTCAGGATCTCAGGGTCTCAAATTGAGCCATGCATAGGGCTCCCTGTTCAGCAGGGAGTCTGCTTGTCCCTCTGCCCCTCCACCTGCTCATAATCTGTCTACCTCTCTCTTTCTCAAATAAATAAATAAATAAATGAATCTTAAAAAAAATTAGTCCTTCCTTAGGTATTAGTATTTAAATATGCTGTTTTTTTATGTTATTATTTTTTTCAGGTTATTAGATGTGAAGTTACCTTACTCTTTGTTGTTTAATAACAAAATGCTTTTTTTTTTAAGCACAAATCTATCATTGAGCTTTTCTTTAGCAGTTTATTTTAGGTTTTAACATACCATTTTTTTTTTTACATAGAGTTTTAGAAGAAGTAAAATGTCCCTCATAAGGAAGTCTTATATTTCTATTGGAATTATTAACCAAAGTTATGTATTGTTTTATGTAGCTATATAATTTATGTATGCTAATAGGATCTGTGTTTTCTTTTTTTTTTTTTAAAGATTTTATTTATTTATTTGACAGAGAGAGATACAAGTAGGCAGAGAGGCAGGCAGAGAGAGTGAGAGGGTAGCAGGCTCCCTGCCGAGCAGAGAGCCCGATGTGGGACTCGATCCCAGGACCCTGAGATCATGACCTGAGCCGAAGGCAGCGGCTTAAACCACTGAGCCACCCAGGCGCCCCAGGATCTGTGTTTTCAATCTAAATTTCATGAAGACAGAAAAAGGAGAAAGTCTTTTAGCTTTCTTTATCAAATATTTGAAAATATATTGAATTTGCTTTTAAGTCTAAAACGTAAAAATACAATGGAAATAAAATTAAAATGTTAGGATATTTCCTTAGGAACTTTCTATGTTCTGCTGTGGAAGTAAACCTTTTGAAATAACTGTACTTTAATATTGAGTAATCCAATGGCTGCAATTCCCTAATTTTCTATTCTATAGTAGAAATCTTATTGGATTCATAAAGATATATATATATCAAGGACACAGTTTTCTTATATTTAACCTTTATATAATAAAGAACATTCTGGCAAATTGACAATATATGCCTGTTTTCATGAACAGAGGAGATTTAAAAGTAAATATAAAAAGATTTAAAAGTAATACTTGTTATATTTTAGCAACTTGTAAATTAATATTTGCCTATACTTTAACAAATTTTTAACTGATACATACCAAGTATTTAACTATGATATGAAAAATCAACTGCCCTTGCATTTATATTTACTGGTTATATCATCCAGGGGCATATTGTGTAACTGCCTTAAACCATTTTGCCCGTTGGTTTTGAATCTTAATGTTTTGCTCCTTCATTAACAATCATTAAGATCTTGTCTCTCTTAAAGGAAGTTAAATTTAAGAAAGTTTCATTAATTTAAGAATGGGGATGCTTTAGATTCATTTCCCTTGTTCAAGACAATTTTTCCACTGATAAGTTGGTATCCTTCTGTTAGATTTACTAATAAATAGAAAAACTTAGATAAAAATGGCATGACAGAAAAGTATGACATTCTTTTATTTCAAGTCAAAGAAAATGAAAGCAATAGAAGTGCTGTGGCAGTGACAGAATATTAAATGTACAACATTTAGCAATTGGTCACTTACAGTGTGTTGTAGGTGATTTCACCACTAGCTTAAACTCTTATTTGATAACCCCATACTGAAGCTTCCCATGACTTGTCAGTGGCACATGAGAGATAAATTAGCATTTTAATGAGAGCATAATGTTCACAATGGAAGAAAACCTCCACTATCACCATTGCTTTTAGCTTTTGAACTTTGTGTTTGAAGGAAGGACTTAAAGTATATTTTTACCTTGGTAATAATTTGAGTTACATAGTAGTGTAGCTACTGGGCAAAGGTAAAGGATAAGCTATTTCTACCCATACTTGTACATACATGTTAATAATTGACTCCAATAACCAGGTCTGCCATTCTGATTTAATAACTGAGGGTCACTAGTGAAGCTTTGTTATTCCCCTAACTCTCCCTGATACACTTAAGACTGGTCTTGAACTAACAATTTACATTGATTCAATACAGAATCAATTTACATTGAGTCTGTACTGGGATTTATATTGAGGACAGGCCCATTAGGAAAAAAACTAACACCTTCAAAAATCCTAGAATCTCAAGGTTCTCATCATTCAGTGTAAATACTGTTCTTTCATCTGAGATTGTGTTGCTCTTGCATTTTTAGTGCTAAAATATCCTTTAATAATAACTCCAGAAAGAGAAAATTATGGTAATAGATGGTCTTTCTTTTTATATTCTTACTTCTTAAAGAATATTAACATAGAGCACCTGGGTGGCTCAGTTAGTTAAACAGCTGCTTTCAGCTCAAGTCATGATCCCAGGGTTCTGGAATTGAGCCCCGCATCAGGCTTCCTGCTCAGCAGACAGTCTGTTTCTCTATCTCTCTGTCTGCTGCTCTGCCTACTTGTGCTCTCTCTCTCTGTCAAATGAATAAATACTGGGTGTGATGCCAAAACAATGAACACTGTTATGCTGTAAATAAACAAAAAAATAAAATAAAATATTTTAAAAAATAATAACATATACTGTATTATTACTTTCAGAGGTAGAATTTAGTTATTCATCAGATGCATATAACACCCCGTGCTCATTACTTTAGAAGTCCTCCTTAATGTCCCCTCCCCCAGCCATCTTCCCTTCAGCAACCCTCAGTTTGTTTCCTATAGTTAAGAGTCTGTAATGGTTTGACTCTTTCAGTATTTCATCTTATTTTATTTTTCCTTCCCTTCCCCTATGTTCACCTGTTTTGTTTCTTAAATTCTACGTGTGACTGAAATCACACAATAATTGTCTTTCTCTGATTGACTTATTACACTTAGGATAATACCCTCTAGTTCTATCCATGTCATTGCAAATGGCAAGATCTCATTCTTTTTGATGACTGAGTAAAAGTCCATTGTGTGTGGTGTGTGTGTGTGTGTGTGTGTGTGTGTGTGTGTGCGTATGTGTACATACTACAACCTCTTTATCCATTCATCACTTAATGGGTATTTGGGCTATACTGTGGTTTCTCTTCAGATTACTTAAATGGTTTGCCTTTTATCAATTTAAAATTTAATATTTTATTTTTTAAAGTCTGCTAAGCTTATTATTTTTAATAGAAATATTTTAATATTTATTTGCTCTAGGAGTGATCTGCCACTAAGCATCCTACTAACTATTTATGCTCTATTGTGGTCTCTTTGGGGTTGAGAGAATAAAAATTATGCCCATGGGATTAGAACTGGCAAATACTGAAAGTAATAATTAATTATTCCTTACGCTTTTTTGTATTTCCAGTGTTTCCTATCATGAATACATGATGCTGTTAAGACTATGAATTAATGTTAAAATAACCATGAAACCAGAATATTTGCCAAACACAAATAAATTCAATTAGTAAGATCCCATTTATATCTTACTAAATATCTTACTAAATTACTGTGTACAAATCTGGGAACAACTGCCTTAACTATTCAGATTCAAGCTCTGCAAGAGGGAAGCAGTGAGCTCTCAATAACACAGTGCCCTGTTTGGGAGAAGAAGGGAGGAGCATCTTGGAGTTCTCTGAAAATTCACCATCTAATATAAATATTTAACATAAGAAACCTCACTTATTTGAGAGGCAGGAGAATACTGGAGGAGGCTATGGAGGTCACACTGGGATTTTATGCTAGTTTACATCCTTAGCAAACTAAAAGGGTTTTAATTAGTTGATGAATACAGCGTTGACCTGAGAGATCATCAGTAGCCTCTACAAAGTAAGTGCTTGTGAGAAGAACATTAGAAAACTGCCTGGAAAGAGCTATGAACTGTTGGTTTTGAGAGAGAAGTCATAGTGCTGATGAGCAGACTATGCTAGGACAGCTAAAGAGTTGGAAAGATGAGAAGAAAACTTCAAGGGGAGAGGCCACCAGGTGACTAGCAACTTATGAAGCCACTAACAGTCTCATGATACCAAGAACCCTGTGTTTAAAGCAGTCTGGCATCCTCATTAAAAGTATAGACTTTAAAGTGAGACAATGAAGAGTAGATCCTGGCTCCACTATTAACTAGCTGTGAGGCCATGAAAATGCTCTGCACACTCCCTCTGCCTCAGAAACTGAAGATATGATATTAGTATGATGATATGAAACTCACAGGATTGTCAGCAATTTAAATATATGTGCTTTTAGGATGAAATTAGCAAATGTATATAACTTGTTTATTAGTATACCACCATCCACATACTAAACTCCCTCAAAATACTATCAGTTATTGTTTTATTTATTTAATTTAGAAACCTTTTATTGATCCTTTGTAAGTATGAGACACTCCTAGTGATAGGAGATACAGTGAGTGGATCAGCAAACAGTCATGGACCTGGCCTGTCTCAAGCTAAAAGTCTTATTTTAATCAAATAATAATACAAATGATATAATTATGAACTTCAGTAAGCATAATGGAAAAAACATGCAGAGAACAATAACTCTGGGATCGTATATTGATCTAGTTTGGTGATGGTCACAGGAGACTCTTGGGAGAGACATGAAGGAGGTATAGAAATTGCTGAGGTAATGGAGGGAAGGAGAGGGGAACATGCCAGGCAGGTAGAACATCTTGTGCAAAGATTCTGAAGCAGGAGGAAGAAAGGTGTATTTATGAAACTGAATGAAAGCCAAGGTTGTTAGAGGTGGAGGAAGTGGCAGAGCCAGAATGTTCAGAATCTTTTAGGACATAGTAAAGAGCCGACATTATTTTAAGAACATCAGGAAACCATTGAATAAGAAAATGTATAAAAATACATTTTAAAAATATTATTGTGGCTGCTATTTAGAGATAAGATTGGAAGGGCAAGAAAACTATTTAGGAGACTAAGTTGTTTGTGTCAGTATAGGCGATAATTTTTTCTAGGGTCTACCATTAGATAGATGCTAGTTCCACAATAGCTGAACTGTGGAAGGAGCCCAGATGTCCATTGACAGATGAATGGATAAAGAAGATATGGTTATATACATACAATAAAATATTACTCAGCCATCAGAAATGATGAATACTTACATTTTACAGTGATGTGGATGGAACTAGAAGGTATTAGTCAATGAGTCAATCAGAGAAAGACAATTATCATATGGTTTTACTCATATGAGGAATATGAGAAACAGTAAAGAGGACCATAAAGAAAGGGAGGGAAAACTGAATGGGAAGAAATCAGAGAGGAAGACAAAGCATGAGAGACTCTTCTATGGGAAACAAACTGAGGGTTGCTAAAGGGATGGCTTGTGAGGGGATGCAGTAACTAGGTGATGGGCATTAAGGAAGGCACATGATGAGATGATCACTGGGTGTTATATGCAACTGATGAATTGTTATATGCAACTGATGAATTGTTGAACACTACCTCTGAAAATAATGATGTAGTATGTGTTGGCTAATTGAACTAAAAAAAAGAATAAAACTATAAAGATAGATGGGAGAATGACAGTTGCCTTTGAAGGGGTGGGTGGTTAACTAGAAACAGGTATCAGGAATCTTTCTGGGGTGACAATGCTCTATATCTTGACATTTGCTTTATATTAACATTTGCTAAATGCATTAAGCTATATACTTCAAAAGAAAACACTTTTATCTACATGAAAGGAAAAAAAGAGATAAATGTTATTTATTAAGACAAGAAACCCTGGCATAGGACATGTTTTGGCATATAGAACTTTGAGATGCTTGTTACCTAAGTGGAGGTCTCAATTAAGTAGCTAGGTTGCTTGATTTTGCCACATTTTGTTAACTCTAGATGCATACTTTCATATTTTAGTGTTGCCGAAATTAACCTATGTCTTATAATCAATGGTATGCCATAGTTAAATTTCTAGTCCTTTATATTTCTTAGTGCTATGTAAATTGATGGGTCCTTCAATATCTGTAAATCGTAGATCCAACAAAATATTGTTAATAATAATGACAAGGAAGAACACCATAACACCAATTAGTAGCCCACAAATGACCAATTAACAGAAACTTCTGATCACCATCCAGTAGGAACCACTGACCCATAGAGTATCTAAAATAATGTAGGAGTGATCAGAAAAGGCAATGGCTTCAAGACAACTGACCTTTCTTCCATCCACCCATAAGGAAGCAAGATGGAGGAAGAGACTGGAACTGCTATCATTATCTAAATAGGATAGAGGCTGTACCAGCATCTGTTAAATGAAGGTCATCATAATGATAGTAATAACTAATGTTTAAATAATACTGGCTATTGTCTAGGTGTTCTTCTAAAGACTAGATACTCTTCTAAAGACTTTACTTACATTAACCCTTGTAGTCTTCATAACAACACTATAATGTGGACAGTTTTACTATGATACTGAATTGGAATGAGGTTAGCTAACTTGCTTCAGGTCACACAGCTCATAAATGGCAGATCCAGATTCATACCCAGGAAGTTCAGCTCCACAGCCTCTGCTATAAACCACTGCTATCTCTAATGAAGACAATTAACTACTTGGTGACCTGGGAGCAATAGAGGAATTTCGTGTGGGCTTTTGCCACAGAACCAACCCTAGGATACATACATGGAAGATCTTCATAGTTTTACTGCACATACAGCTTGTGGAGGAAGAGGTACATAAGAACTCTTATTGTGAGTTCTTGAGAAGAGTATTACAACATCTGAATCCAATATGGCAGTATTGGCTCAGCAGTGCAGTGAAAGGAAGTTGCTCCATAAATAACAAAAATTATCAATATCAGCAACAGAAGTTAAATTCCTATTTTTATCTTGGGATGACATATGTAATAAAATAGAAAGAGAACACGTTTTATAAGCTATATGTTTTCTGAAATTAAAAATGTTTATCTGTAATCATCTTTGATATTATGAAGGAAGGTACAATCATTCAAAAATCATAATGCCTTGTTTGTATAAGATCCAAGCCTTCATTTCTGTTACCTGATGGCAAATGGTGACATTAGCAGGACTCTGATCTAGAAACCTTCAATATGAGTCTGCTGTTAGAATTAGCACCATGTCTTACTATCCTAGCAAGTGCAGCATTCCACTGACTTCATGTGTTTCTGCTTAGTCTTTAATCAGTATATACCCGTAAGAAAAAGTGGCAGTTCTATGTTTACTGCCATAGAGAATTTAGTTTAAGGCATTTATTTTGCCTGAAATTGGAAACATTTGTTTTTATGCATAATACAGTACTTTATTGAAACTAGTAAGCATAATCCTATCAAATAACATTACTAAACATCCTTTTTTAAACTAAAGGGATTAGAAAGATACAAATGTTGGGGAGGGAAGAAACCTCAAGTGTAATTCTATCTTTTCATGCTAAATAGCTGCAATTACTGCTAGTTTTTCTTACTTTAATTTTCTTTATGACTTCAAAGAAAGAAACTCTGATCTATCTTGTTTCCTTATCTTGTCCATCATGGAAAACTTCAGCATTGTATTTTATTTGCTGTGTGATTTCTCATGAGACAATGCTGTATCCCTAGCCTCCCTTACAACTCGGGAAGTCACACCCTGCCTGAGGAGCTCCCCTCTCAACTTCTGGAAGAAGTACGACTGAATGAAAAAAATAGAGCATGTTCATTCTTCAGCATTGCTTTATAATAGTTCCAGCTTCCTCTCTGCTCTTGACAGATGATGTTTGCGGGTGTTGACACAGATACCATGCATATAAAATAGGTGCTCCATGGAGGAATTTTGAACTCTCCCTTTTAAAAGGAGGCAGAAAAGTCTGTAATATGTGTATAACTGAAAGACACAATACATATTATTTATTATTTTCTGACTCTCATCATTTCTGTTATTATTGAAATAGTACTAGATGAAATTTTTAAAAGATTTTATTTATTTATTTATTTATTTGACAGAGAGAGATCACAAGTAGGCAGAGAGGCAGGCAGAGAGAGAGGGGAAGGAAGTAGGCTCCCTGCTGAGCAGAGAGCCTGATATGGGGCTCGATCCCAGGACCCTGGGATCATGACCTGAGCCGAGGGCAGAGGCTTTAACCCACTGAGCCACCCAGGCGCCCCTAGATGAAAATTGATAACACATTCATCTAGTACATAAAGACATGATGCCATATAAATGCTTTGTATATCTTATATCACCTAAATGTTAGGATTATCCTAGCAACAATTTTATGAGACAAATATTATCACCTGAAGGTAAACTGATTTGTCTAATATTTCACACCTTGTTAATGGTGATTTGAACATTAAGGCCCAGGTCTGTCTATATCAGCTGGGGTCCAAGTAGGAAATAGAAACTACACAGTAATTTGAGCAGGAAGAACTTAATGTAAAGAATTATTAATTATGATCTACTACAAGGGGTAAAAATAACTCTAAAAAATTGAGAAGTACACGTATAGGTAGTGGCAGGTACTCCTAGGTCTGAGGCAGAGCACCCAAGGAAAAGAATAAAAAGAATATTTTTTAAGATTTTTATTTACTTATTTATTTATTTGTCAGAGAGAGAGAGAGAGAGAGCGCGCGCTCAGGTGGGATTGGGGGTGGCAGGCAGAGTGAGCAGAGAGAGTAACAGGCTCTTCACTGAGCAAGGAGCCTGATGTAGAACTTGATCCCAGGACCCTGGGAACATGACCTGAGCTGAGGGCAGACACTTAACTGACTGAGCCACCCAGGTGTCCTGGAAAGAACAAATTTTAAAGAAGACCTTCTACCCCCACCCCACCCCCACCCCTATCCCCCATGGAAGCACATCTTGGAGAGGGCATAGCTCTAGCCCAGTGAATAGCTGAGAAGTTCACTGAGATAGCAGGCTAGAGGAACTCATAAGAAAGTCACTTTCTGGGGTTCTTGGGGAACTATCCATAGGGAGGTGTCACAATGTGGATAGTGGTGCACCATAAACTTGGTGAGAAGCTCCCAGTGTCTGTGTTGGTGGGGGGTGGTTCCAGGAGACACCCCCCAGAAATTGCCCTACACTGCTGGGTACTGTGCACTGTGAGAGCTAACAGAGAGAACTACCCAAAAACAGGAAGAGCCCTTTCATCGTCTAGTTCACTTTGTGGTTTTCTATGGAAGATGCTTAAAATTGTGCCTTATGGCGAAGAAGTGTTCTAGTCTTACAAGCAGGACAGTAAAAAGTGGATGAGGAGTGAGGTAATAGATTGATACCTGGCACACAGCCCACCAGCAAGTCTCCCTTCTTAATCATTTAAGCATTATGTCATACTGCTTTATACTTACTGTACCCAAAATATACTATTTAACAAAATAAAGGAATATAAGAAGAAAGGAAGGAAATCAGGAAAGAAAGGACGAAAATGTAACAGGGTTATAAATGAAGATTTACATCAGTATTTCTTTTTTCTCTGAAATGTTTCTAGATAGAGTCTCTTTGAATTCATTGCTCAGGAGATTGTTTTATTGAATTTTGGGCAATGGTTTATCAACCAAAAACTGAAGTTGCAGAGTGGAGGGGTCCATAACCAAAGATTTTTCACTCTGCAGTTCAAATCACTTTTGAATTCTCGTTTCTTCATTTACTAGTTAATACACTTTATGTTTGGTTGACAATGTTTTTTTTTTTAACAAATCAGAGTTTTCTTAGATAATCCAAAGCCTAATGCATCATTTATAGCTGCAAGATTTAGGCAAGTTCTTTAATTTCTCTGGGCCTCAAATTCTTTATATAAAATGGAAATAATAATAGGATATGCCTTATAGATGTTCTATGAAAATTACTGTATTACTGTTTAAAAGCCCTTGGAGGGGCACCTGGGTGGCTCAGTGGGTTGAAGCCTCTGCCTTCGGCTCGGGTCGTGGTCCCAGGGTCTTGGGATCGAGCCCCACATCGGGCTCTCTGCTTGGCGGGGAGCCTGCTTCTTCCTCTCTCTCTGCCTGCCTCTCTGCCTACTTGTGATCTCTGTCTGTCAAGTAAATAGATAAAATCTTTAAAAAAAAAAAGCCCTTGGAAAAATTCCTTGTATATAGTAAGTGGTATATAAGTATTTGTATACATATCATTATATTTTCGTACAGATCATAACCTAGAAATATTAATTCAGTCATTCCACTTTGGGGAACTCTATGTTGAGTCAATATTTTTGTCAGATTAATCTGATTTCATTGTTTAATGGCAATTAAAAAATATATATGGTCATGTTATGTATAATATGGATGATGTTCATTGGCTACCCTACTTTTTACTGTACCTATTAACTATACTTTAAACTTAAAGTGTTTGAAGATGATATTTGTAAAATCCTTACTCCTTAATTTTTGCTAGGAATTATCTGAAAAATAAGATTGTTGGTGAAGTACCTTGGGCCAAAAAACCCCCCACACTATCAACACAGCCATTAGCATTTGAATTAGTAAATAGTTTTAATTTACCTCACTTACAAGAAACACATTAGATAACAATGTCTAAAATTTAAAAATTTTTTAATATTCTTTTTTTTACAGACCATGAGAAATATTCTGAACTCATCAAGAAGTACAATGCAATTGAAATGTTATTTACGCTCTATCCTCCTCAAGGTGCCCACATGCATAATAATATACGACTTAGGTCAACTTGGCTGAGACCCATAGTAAATGGGGAAGAAGGATACAGATATATAGGTAAGATGCTGAATCTTATTATTTCTTTTTATAATATAGAAGAAATGACCTTTAATCTTAGGAAGCAGACTGAGGGTTGCTGGAGGGGTTGGGGGTGGGAGGGATAGGGTGGCTGGGTGATGGACATTGGGGAGGGTATATGCTATGGTGAGTGCTGTGAATTGTGTAAGACTGATGAATCACAGACCTGTACCTCTGAAACAAATAATACATCACATGTTAATTTAAAAAACTTAAAAAGAAAGAAGAAATGATCCTTTTTAGAACTCTTATTTGTCACTTAGATAATATAGGGTAATACATAGGCCCTATAGAATATACATTTCAGTTGTTAAGTATTATGCCTGCAGCTTAAAAAGTGGTTATTTTATACTTTGGTGCCTCCTCGAGAATAGTGGAAACATACTGTGTTTTTTTATTCACCTGATGATGGACATTTGTGTTACTTTCAAAAACATGATAATATAAGGAAAGTTCCCATGAACATTCCTGCACAAATCTGTGTCTAGACTGTTTTCTAAAGTAGTTCAGTTATTTCATACTCCCCATCAGCAGAGATATGAGAGTTGCATTCACTCCACAGCTATATCAGTACTTGGTTTAATGAGTTTTTCTAGTTTTAGTCTTTCTAATAGATATGTATTGGTATTCCATTGTGGTTTTCATTTACATTTTTCTAGTAGATGATGTTTTCATGTATTTGTCATTGTATGTCATTGCTGGTGAAGTATCTGTTCAAATCTTGACCATTTTTTAATATATTTTTTTATTTGTCAGTGTTAAAAAGTCTGTTAGATATTCTGAATAGAAATCCTTTAACATATTCTTTAAAAATACTTTCTCCTAGTTTGTGTCTTGTCTTTTCTGTCCTTTTATAATGCCTTTTGAAGAGAGGTTTTTAATTTTGATGAAGTCTAGTTTACCCTCGTATTTTTAAATTTATTAATATATAATGTATTATTTGTTTCAGGGGTACAGGTCTATGAATCATCAGTCTTACACAGTTAAAAGCACTCACCATAGCATATACCTCCCCAGTCCATCACTCAGCCACCCTATCCCTTCCACCCCCCTCCAGCAACCTTCAGTTTGTTTCCTGAGATTAAGAGTCTCTTATGGTTTGTCTCCCTCCCCAATCCCATCTTGTTTGATTTTTCCCTCCTTTCCCCCCACCCGCCCTCCCTTTCAAATTCCTCATATCTGAGAGACCATATAATAATTGTCTTTCTCTGATTGACTTTTTTTACTTAGCATAATACCCTCAAATTCTACCCACATCATTGCAAATGGCAAGATTTGTGTTATTTTTTTGATAGCTTCATAGTATTCCTATATATATATATATATATATATATATATATATATATATATATACACACACACCACATCTTCTTTATCCATTCATCTATTGATGGACATCAAGACTCTTTCCATAGCTTGGCTATTGTGGACATTGCTGCTATGAACATTGGGGTGCACATGCCCCTTCAGATCACTACATTTATATCTTTAGGGTATACCCAGTAGTTGATTGCTGGGTTGTAGGACAGCTCTATTTTCAACTTTTTGAAAGTTCCTTTTTGAGGAACCTCCGTACTGTTTTCCAGAGTGGCTGCACTAGCTTGCCTTCCCACTAACAATGTAGGAGGGTTCCCCTTTCTCTGCATCCTCACCAACACCTAACATTTCCAACTGGCTAAAATTAACCAGCTAAAATTAACTGGCGTGAGGTGATATCTCACTGTGGCTTTTGCACAGCAAAGGAAACAGTCAACAAAAAAACAAACAAACAAACAAACAAAAACAACAGAATGAGAAAAGATATTTGCAAATGACATATCAGTTAAAGGGCTAGCATCCAAAATCTATAAAGAACTTATCACATTCAACACCCAAAGAACAAATGATCCAATCAAGAACCCTATGACCCAGCAATTGCACTACTGGGTATTTACCCTAAAGATACAAACATAGTGATCCGAAGGGGCACGTGTACCCGAATGTTTATAGCAGCAATGTCTACAATAGCCAGACTATGGAAAGAACCTAGATGTCCATCAACAGATGAATGGATCAAGAAGATGTGGTATATATACACAATGGAATACTATGCAGCCATCAAAAGAAATGAAATCTTGCCATTTGCGACGACGTGGATGGAACTAGAGCGTATCATGCTTAGTGAAATAAGTCAATCGGAGAAAGACAACTATCATATGATCTCCCTGATATGAGGACATGGAGAAGCAACATGGGGGGGTAGGGGGATAGGAGAAGAATAAATGAAACAAGATGGGATTGGGAGGGAGACAAACCATAAATGACTCTTAATCTCACAAAACAAACTGGGGGTTGCTGGGGGGAGGTGGGATTGGGGGAGGGGGAGCGGGCTATGGACATTGGGGAGGGGAGGCGAACCATAAGAGACTATGGACTCTGAAAAACAACCTGAGGGTTTTGAAGGGTCAGGGGTGGGAGGTTGGGGGAACAGGTGGTGGGTGATGGGGAGGGCACGTTTTGCATAGAGCACTGGGTGTTGTGCAAAAAGAATGAATACTGTTACGCTGAAAAAATTAATAAAAAGGGAAAAAAAAAAAAAAAAAGAAATGGGCAGAAGACATGAACAGACGTTTCTGCAAAAAAGACACCCAAATGGCCAAGAGACACATGAAAAAGTGCTCAACATCACTCAGCATCAGGGAGATACCCTTGTATTCTTTATGTTTTTATTGTGATAGCCAAGATATATTGGTCAGACTTCTAGTCACAAGGTTTTCTTCTAGAAATTTTATACTTTTGGGTTTTGTATATCAGTATAAATCCCGAGTTATTCTTTTTATTGGCTTTTTGTTTTGTTTTTGTTTTTGTACTTGGTTTTTGTATTTTTTTTGTTTTTTTTAATTTAGTATGTTGATATCCAGATGTGCTACTGCTATTTGTTGAAAAGACTCTTCTTCTATGAATTAACTTTGTATTTTGGCAAAACCAAATAGACTAAGAAGATATACAGATTGTGAATAAGCACATGAAAAGATGATCAACATCATTAGTCATTAGGGAAATATAAATTAAAGCTACAATGGAAATATTCACCAATTAGAAAGACTAAAATAAAATTTGAAAATATGACAGCACCAAGTCTGGCAAGGATGGAGAGCAACTAAAACACTCATTCATTACTGGTAGAAATGCAAAATGATGCAATCAATTTCTAAATATTTTGGTGCTTTCTTATAAAGTTAAGTTACTCTAACCATAGACCCAGCCACCTTACTCTGTGTAATTACCCAAGAGAAATGAAATTGTTTGTTGACCAAAAACTTATGTATAAGTGTATATAGTTGCTTTAGTTCTAATTGCCAAAAGCTGGGGGTGCCTGGGTGGCTCAGTGAGTTAAAGCCTCTGCCTTCGGCTCAGGTCATGATCCCAGGGTCCTGGAATCGAGCCCCGCATCAGGCTCTCTGCTCAGCAAGGAGCCTGCCTCCCCTGCTCTCTCTGCCTGCTTCTCTGCCTACTTGTGATCTCTATCTGTCAAATAGATAAATAAAATCTTTAATAAAAGAAAGGGTTAATTGCCAAAAGCTGGAAACAACATATTCTTCAACTGGTGAGTAGATAAACAAAATTTGTTACATGTACACAGTGAAGTATTTCCAGCTATAAGATGGATTGAACTTTTGACACACACAACAACAATTTCAGATGCATCATGTTAAGTGAAAGAAGCTAATTCACAGGTTATATATAGATTCTATTTAAATGACATTTTGGAAAGAGCAAAACTATAAGGACAGATCAGTCCAGTGATTTGCAGGGCTTATAGCTTGTAGGAGGGTTTGGTTACAAAAAGGCAGCATGAGGGACTTCATAGAGTGATGGAATTATTCTGTTTCTTGATCATGATAGTGGTTACATGACTCTAAAAATTAGTTGAAATGAACCGTATACCAAAAGAGTGAATTTTACTGTAAGTAAAATTTTAGAAATAAACACAAGATAAAAAGAGAAAAGAATTTATATGAATGGCAAACAAGTCCAGATAAGATGTGCATCATTATTACTCATAGGGGAATGTAAATTAAACACAATGGAATAAGCACTTACTATAATGGCTAAAATTAAAAACTGAACACACCAAGTGCTGATAGGGATGGTTGGCAACTTTAACACTAATATTCTGCCAGTGAAAATGTAAAATGGTCAAAATGTTTTACAAAATAGTTTGATATTTTCTTTTTTTAATAATAATGGATTTATAGTTTATTGAAATGATATAAATTCCATAATTTGAAATAAATCAATACATAAAAATATGAAGAAAAAGAGCAACAAATCACTATACACACCTAAACACAAATGTGCCAAATTCCAGGTATACCTCACATATACAGAGAGAAATGAGATATAGTGAGAGAAAGGAGATTTGTCAAAGTAACTTTATAACAATGGAATATTTTTTTTTAATTTTTAATTTTAAAAATTTCTATTCAATGTACCAGAATTTATTGTTTATGCACCACACCCAGTTTGATATTTTCTTAAAAATTTAAATGTGTATCTCTTTTATGATCCCACCATACCACTCCTTGATATTTAACCAAGGCAAAAGAAAGTATAAATCCATATAAAGACTTGTCCATGAATATTCATAGATCCATTTTTAAATAAAAGACTCAAACTAGAAACAACCCAAATGCCTATCTACAGGTGAAATGATAAACAAATTGTGATATACCCTTGCAGAATACTTCTTACTCAGCAATATAAAAGAACAAACTATTGACAGTTTTGAAACAGGTAACAACATGGCTGAATCTCAAAAGAGTATGCTGAATGAAAGAAATCAGACAAAATAAAAAAGAGGTCAAGAGTATGATTACATTTATATAAAAGTCTAGAAAATGCAAACTAAATCTTATGAGAGAAGCAAATCTGTGTATACCTGAGATGGGGGGAGAGGAAGTGAAATGTGGTGGGTTATGAAATTTTGGGGTGATAGGAAAGTTTATTATTGTCACTGTGCTGATGGTTTCATGTAAGTAAGTCTATGCCAAAATTCATCAAATTGTACACTTTAAATATGTGCAGTTTCATTTATACTTCAATGAAGCTATAAAGGTAAACTTGAAAACATAAATTTAAAGAACCAAGATAGTGAAATTTGTATTTTGGTAATATTTTTGCGAAATGATATCTCTTTAAGTTTTAAAACCAGCAGTTTAGAACTTATCTAAGGAAAGCCACAGATTTACTGCAGTCTCATGGGGCTAGTGCATATAATGGCATTTAAGTGCTGTTTTCTGACAGGAAGCATAGAGGAAGAAGAGGAGGGAAAGAGAAGGAAAATTATGAAAAAGATAATTGAGAGTTTTAGGCTCTATAAGATCAATCAAGACCCTGGTTGTGATCTATTTTCTCTTTGCTATTTTCCACCTGAACATTACCACAGTGTGACCCATATCATTCTAAAAGATTTGTGTTCATTGTTTATAGCCCATTTGTGAACACTTGGTACAAATAAAATAAACATAAAGGAAATATGCAAGAGGCACTATGTTGTAGGTTAAAGACTCCATCTTCTGAAGTTTTATGCTTATCTTTTCCCTTTTTCGTAAGTGACCAAGGTCTAGCATCTTTGTGAATTACAGTTGTTATTAAATTGATAGACAAAATATTTTGCAGCATTTGCCTTGAGAAAGATTAGTCTATTACAGGAGTGCTTTCTGAAACTCCGTATCTGCCCCACTAGAAACATTTTAGGGAAGATAGCTCTGAGAATTTATTTTGTGTCCCAACATTAATAATATTCCACAATGTAAGCACTCCTGTTTATTGATTTCACTCTGTAGATTTAGAGAAGTATCATCAGCAAGAACTGAGGAGTAGTTCATAGAATTACTGAATGCTCTATAAATGACATGAGTTGCTAACAAATTACGTAGTATTAGGACCATACATATTTTAAAAATATTCATTATATCCATGTTTTTACAACCTATAATTCATATTACAGTGGTTTGAATCTCATGTATTCAAATTGGTTAATATATACAAAGTATTTCTTCTGAATCATAATTTTATAATTTTAGATCAATGAAGTAAAAAAAAAAAGCGGCTTTACATTTTCCTCTAGGAACATATGTTTTGTCAAACTTATTTTCAGAAAATAAGTTTAACAAGCCTTTTAGAAGGCTTGTATCTTTTGTTACCTTTCCTTATGAGTTGTCTGTCCTTCAGTTCCCTGGTCTTAAAGACTGTCACAGATATACTGAACTTGTTTCTCACCTTCATTAAGTTTTTGTGTCTTTGGTGGATTTTCAACCTGGAAACTGTAGACTATATTAAGGAACTCCTGGAATTCCAATGGGAATACCTTAAAAGGAGTAGGTTAGCCATTATCTTTCAAGAAAATCATTTAGAGAATACAAATGAATGATTAAATTACTTTCTCAATCCAATGGTGCATTCTTAACTGGAACCATATTATTATATTAATGTAAGGTTTCTAATTAGTTCAGATCCTGAATAATGAGCAAAGACCTCTAGTTCTACTACTTCTTTTCCATATATCATTTCCAGCCCTTCATATAGTAAATTTTTCTTACCCTTATAACATATGGTTATTTAAGTTATGTAATTAATACTGGAACTACTTTCCTGTCCTAATCACTGTTTTGTTACCCATTATAAAATTACAAGATATCTTTTATGCTATTCAGTTTATTCCACTGCCTTCAGGCAAGATCTGATGTACATTAACCAAATGATAATCCCATCTTTAAAGACTCTGGCAATTACATAATTGTCCTTGACAGCCAGGTCTGTTTTTTTTTTATGATTATCTCTCTCAGAACTTTCTATTCTGCAACATAAGACTCTTTTCTTACACATTCTTCATTGAAGTTGTAACTTTTTCACTATCCACGAAATTAAGTCTATGTATAGATTAATACGAATCTATTTCAATAATAGGCCTTTAAAAATATTATTCCTCAGAAGTCCTCTTTCTAATCCTTAATGTCTTCTGACACTTCTCTGTAAACATTTCCCAGATTTTCTCCTTTCTTCTAAGTGATGGAACTCAGAAGATATGATAATCCAATATATCTAATTTATTGTGAATATAATCCAGCTTCTACATGTTCTGCTTAAATCTTTGCACTTGTTTTAAACCTTTAAAATACACATGTTGGGGGCACCTGGATGGCTGTTAAGCATCCAGCTCTTGGTTTTGGCTCAGGTCATGATCTCATGGGTCCTGGGATCAAGCCCTGTGTAGGGCTCCGCTCTCAGCAGGGAGTCTCCTTGAAGATTCTCTCCCTCTGTCACCACCCCCTGCTTTCTCTCTCCCCCTCAAATAAATAATCTTTAAAATATACATATCAGTATTTGTATTTCTGTCCATCATTAATCTTTCCTTTTTGGGGGGCCATATTTCCTTTAATTATTGATATGGATAGAATTTATTCTGCCTTCTTAAATTTGGTATCTTGATTATTCCTGATAATCCTTAACTTATTTAGGAATATAGACATTAATTTTTGAACCTGTTCTTTAGGGGTATACTATAAGATTAATTATTGAAAAATGAAAAACTCAAATCCTGATTTTAAGCGAGCTTCATATTCTTTATATGACTTATATATGTGCAAGTAGAGGAAATGGTCTATTATGGTTTGGATAAGTTTAAATGTACTCTGGTTAGTTCAATGCCTTGCTTAACCTATGGATTACCTGCTTGCTGAGGAGAATAATAACACTAAAATCTATATATTTTATTCAATTGGACTTATAAAGTTGTCTGGGTATATACCCATTGATCTCCCTTTTTACCAACTCTAAACTCCCAGCATCTCCACATTATGTTATTTAGTGTCCTTTTGTTTTTCTTTGTTAAGAGCAAATTATGTGACTCTACTTTCATAAGGGTATTTGCTGGTGGAAAAATAAAATTATATTTTATTTTTAGATGATGGTTCCATTGGTTAAAACTTTCAACATTTAATATACTCACAGCAATTATTCACAGAAAGATAAAAATGAATACTATATTGTATCTGGTGAAAGTCCTTCAACTGTGGGCAAGTTATTACAAATCCTTTAGAATGATGAATTGGGTCTTGCTCATTTAATGGAATGAATGTATTCTATGTGAATTCCATTTTTTCTTGGACTTCATTGATCAAATCAGAGATGTGTCTCTCATCCATCCAGTTTCATCAAGCAGGTTGGAAGTGTTTGAGAAAGAAATTAAGATGTGGAATCTGATCTATAAGCTAAAGGAAATATGAGTTGCATATTTACAATAATCTACCACTCAATACTTCTCAACCTTTTAAAATGAAAATTTTAGGATTATGTTTCTATATCTGAATTCTGCATCCATTTATTCAACAAGCATTAACTGAGTATCAACTATGTTCTTGACAATACAGCTTGAAAAATAACTTAAGCCTAATCCCTCCCCTAGAAGTGTTCACATTCTAGCAAATCCAAAGCACTATCAGAGTTTTGGCTCAGTCAGTCCCAGTGAGCACTTTTATTGGTATGTGGGGCAAACAAATAGCTACCAAATAAAAATCTTCCAAAAAAAAAAAAAAAAAGTCTTGGGAGAACATCTCAAAAATGACAATGGATGACAGCAACACTCAATATCTGAAATAAAAACTCCAAGCTCAGTTTGTTGTCCATCTAAGTTAAGGAGTATTATGCTGGTTAAACAGTCTTTCGGGGCAAAGCAGACTATTGCTATAATACAGGGTTTTGGGGAAGAGAGGTAGCTGGCCCCCAAGATGGACCCAATGATCCATGCTTTTGTGGAAATATACATACTGTATCAGGGTTGGTCTTTGTTATCAACAGAATACAAACAAAGTTACAGTATTTTACCTCTGAGGCTAGGTCACAAAAGTTTTTGTGGAAGTTTTTGTGGCTCCGGCCTTGCTCTCTCTTAGATAAGCTTCTCTGAGGAAAACCAGCTGCCATGTGATAGAGGTCTCAGCAGAACTGTTGAAGTAAGTCAAGTGGAGAAAGTCAATTATCATATGGTTTCACTTACTTGTGGAGCATAAGGAATAACATGAGGACATTGGAAGGAAAGGAATAGTGAACTGGGGTAAATCGGCGGGGGAGACAAAGCATGAGCAACTATGGACTCTGAGAAACAAACTAAGGGTTTGGGAAGGGAGAGGACTGGGGGGATGTGTTACCATGGTGGTGGGTATTAATGAGGGCATGTATTGAATGGAGCACTAGGTATGGTGCATAAACAATGAATCTTGGAACACTGAAAAAAAACAATTTTTTTTTTTAAATGAGAAAATACAACACACACATAGAAATAACTCAAAGAACTGTTGAGAGGTCTTTGTGCTAATAATGTGAAGGTATCTGCCTATAACCAGTGAAGAGTTGAGGTCTGTATGAGTAATGAAACATGTAAGAGGAGTCTCTACATGAGTCTTTCAGAGGACGGCAACCCCATGAGAGATCATGACCTAACCCACCTAGAAAATCCATTCCAATTCCTAAGTCTCAGAAACTATGTGAGAAAAATACTGTTTTAGGCTTTTAATTTGGGGATAATCTGTTACACAACATGCAAGTTAGTGATTAGTGGCTTTTAGCAGTGGAAGTGAAACGACATAAGATTTAGGGTATGGTCCCTCAGGAAAAAACAAGTTGTTGATTGACTAGCCTTCAAACTTGTGTTAATAGAGAGACTTTTGTTCATTAATTAGCTTTCAAAAGTAGGATCTCTCACCTATTGGTTGGTTTTCAGAAGTATGTTTCCAGAATTGAGCTACCACTGGTTGATTAAACAGGTTTAAAACTTGTTCTGAGCATTATTTATCACAATTATAATTGATTGGTTAAAGAAGCTTAAAAAGTAAGTTGTAGTTTTAATTTATTACTATAGCTGTAAAACTCTTAAGCTTTTCTTAAGAGTATGAAGAAATGTTATTCCCAGTAAATAAGCACATAAAGAAAACATTCAAGTTTTCTTGCTAATTGATACAAGCAATTAAGTATAATTGTGAGCCTAAGAAAAGGAAATGACATCTGGCAGTATGAAAGATGATTTTATAAAGAAGATGACATATGAGTTGTTCTTACAGCATGGATTACAGTTACTAAATAAAGAGTAGAAGATATTGCTATAGTCAATGGGAAGAGCATGTGACCTCCATGTTGTAGAAAGTTGTGGGAACTAACTGTTTTAGGTAGTCCCCCCTGCAACCTTCACTGAATGGAAAGTCATCAGAGAGGTAGAAAAACCATGAAAGACTCTGAACTATAGTAAATAAACTGGGGTTGCTAGAGGGGAAAGATGGAGGGATGGGATAACTGGTTTATGGGCATTGAGGAGGCCACATAATGTGATGAGCACGGGGTGTTATGTGCAACTGATGAATTATTGAATTCTACATCTGAAACTAATGAGGTATTGACTAACGGAGTTTAAATTAAAAAAAAAAGAAATTCCCTCCCCCTTTTTAAAGTACTCTTTCACAACCTAACACAAGACTCTTTAAGACAGTGGTTTTATAAAGTCTGATAAATTGGTGACATACTATACAATGCCAGTTATAACAAAATAACCATTTGGAATTATATGCCCTTACACTGTTCAGATAGTATTAACATAGTTTATAACTACATTATACACACACACTATAATCTCTCCTCATATGTTAATGATTATTTTAGGTAATACATATTTTAAATATATAAGTAATATGTAAAATTAGAGATTAGAGTAACTTCTGTTAAAGAGTATTTTAGGTAATAAATTCAACTTCAAAATTCAATAAAGAATTTGACTTATTTCACTAAGCATGATACGCTCTAGTTCCATCCACCTCGTCGCAAATGGCAAGATTTCATTTCTTTTGATGGCTGCATAGTATTCCATTGTGTATATATACCACATCTTCTTGATCCATTCATCTGTTGATGGACATCTAGGTTCTTTCCATAGTCTGGCTATTGTAGACATTGCTGCTATAAACATTCGGGTACACGTGCCCCTTCGGATCACTATGTTTGTATCTTTAGGGTAAATACCCAGTAGTGCAATTGCTGGGTCATAGGGTAGTTCTATTTTCAACATTTTGAGGAACCTCCATGCTGTTTTCCAGAGTGGTTGGACCAGCTTGCATTCCCACCAACAGTGGAGGAGGGTTCCCCTTTCTCCACATCCTCTCCAGCATCTGTCATTTCCTGACTTGTTAATTTTAGCCATTCTGACTGGTGTGAGGTGATATCTCATTGTGGTTTTGATTTGTATTTCCCTGATGCCGAGTGACGTGGAGCACTTTTTCATGTGTCTGTTGGCCATCTGGATGTCTTCTTTGCAGAAATGTCTGTTCATTTCCTCTGCCCATTTCTTGATTGGATTGTTTGTTCTTTGGGTGTTGAGTTTGCTAAGTTCCTTATAGATTTTGAAACTTTGCATAAAAGTGTCCCTGGATAGTCAAAATTGATATAACAAAGGGAATATATTAAAGCTCACAGGAGAGAGACTCACTCAATGCCCATTTGCTCTTACTTCAGACACCAGAGAAACCACATTCTTGTTCATGAGAATTTCTCCCAGAGTAATAGATCTCCGCTTTGTTAGACCTTCATTAGATGCCATATAGGTTGAACCTCAAGATGAGTACCCACTAAGACAATAATTAAATTGTCATAAGTCAAAGACAAAATTAAAAAGGGTTAAGAGCAACAGAGAAAAGAGAGAATTTGCACAAAAGAAGTTTCTTCCCCTCCTCCTCACAAGATATTTGCAGGTTTCTTAACAGAAACTTTAGGCTGAGAGAGAATGGAATGATTCAAAATATTGAAAGAAAAATATCTGTCAAGAATTCTATACTTGATAAAGCAGTACTTCAGAAACAAAAGAGGGATAAAGACTTTCCCAAAGAAGCAAAACCTGAGGGAGCTCATTACCACCAAACCTGAGAATTCTTTGAGTGGAATTAAAGGGAATTCTTTGAGTGGAAGTAAAAGAATGATAATTAATGTAAAAAATCATAAAATGGTAGGGTAAATCTCAGTGGCAATGGTAAACATATAGTCATATTTAGATTCTGTAATATGGTAATAGTGGTGTATAATTCAATTAAAACTTCAGCTTAAAAATTAAAAACAAAACAAAAATAGAAAACCTGGAAGAAATGGATAAATTCTTAGAAAGACACAACTTTGTAAGACTGAATCACAAATAGGAAATCTGAATAGACTGATTACAAGTAATTAAATTAAATCAGTAATGTAAAAGCTCATAAAAACAAAAGACCAGGACCAGATGGCTTCATAAATGAATTCTTCCAAACATTTAAAGAAAAGTTAGTAACTACCCTCAAATTATTGAAGAGGAATATTTCCAAACTCATTTTATGAGGCCAGCATTACCCTGATAACAAAACTAGACAACGACACCACAAAAAGGAGAGGGGAGGTGAGAGACAGAGAGAAGAGTAAAGAAAAAAATTACAGACAAATATCCCTGAAGAACACAGATGCAAAAATCCTCAATGAAATATTAGCAAACCAAAGTAAACAATAGACCAAATGGATCATTCAACATGAGCAAGTGGGATTTATTCTAGGGATGCAAGAATGGTTCAACTTCCACAGATCAATCAATGTGATACACTACATTAACAAAACAATGGGTGGCTCAGTCTGTTAAGCATCTACCTTCTGCTCGGGTTGTGACCCCAGTGTCCAGAGATCGAGTCCCGTGTGTCAAGCTCCTTGCTCAGTGAGGAGCCTGCTTCTTCTCTGCTTGCCATGCCCCCTGCTTGTGCAGTCTCTCTCTCTCTCTCTCTTTCTCTAACAAATAAATTATAAAATCTTTAAAAAAAACAAAAAGTGAAAATCATATTGTCTCAATAGATGCAGAATAAGCATGTTGCAAAATTCAAAACACATGTAAGATAAAAATTTTCACAGCATGTATAGAAGGAAAATAACGTAAGAAGGTCATATAGGACAGACTCACAGCTAACATAATATTTAGTAGTAAAAAACTTAAAGCTTTTCTCCTAGATCAGCAACTTCACACAGATGCCTACACTTGCCACTTATATTCAACACAATATTAGAAGTCCTTGCCAGAGCAAGTAGACAAGAAAAAGAAATTTAAGGGACCCAAATTGGAAAAGAAGAAGTAAAACTCACTATTGGCAGATGACATTACAATATATAGAAAATGTAATGATTCCACCAGAAAACTATTTGATTGATAAATGAACTCACTAAAGTTGTAGGACACAATGTTAACATAGGAAATATGTTTTAACTTATTTTAAGTTAAAAATCAGAGGCACCTGGGTGGCTCAGTGGGTTAAATCTCTGCCTTTGGCTCAGGTCATGATCTCAAGGTCCTGGGATCTAGCCCTGCATCAGACTCTCTGCTCAGCAGGAAGCCTGCTTCCCCCTCTCTCTATCTCTGCCTACCTCTCTACCTACTTGTGATATCTGTCAAATAAATAAATAAAATTAAAAAAAATAAAATTAAAAAGCAGTTGCATTTCTATACACTAATAATAAACTACCAGAGAAAGAAATTAAGAAAACAATTCCGTTTGTAACTGCATCCAAAAGAATAAAATACCTGGGAATAAATTTAACCAAGGAGGTGAAAAAGGTGCACTCAGAAAACTCCAAATTGTTGATGAAAGAAATCAAAGACAACATAAATAAATAGAAAGATATTCAATGCTTATGGATTGGAAGAATTAATAGTGATAAAATGTTCATACTGCCCAAAGAAATCTTCAGATTCAATGCAATCTCCATCAAATACCAGTGCAATTTTTACAGCACTAGAGCAGAGAATCCCAAAATTTGTATGGAACTACAAAAGACCCCAAATAGACAAAGTAATGTTGAGAAAGAAGAACAAAGCTCAAGGTAAAACACTCCTGAATTTCAAACAGCACTACAAATCTATCTTAATCAAAATGGTATGGTTCTGGCATGAAAACAGATGCATACTTCAATGGAATAGAATAGAGGGCTCAAAAATAAACCAATGCATTAATAGTCAATTAACCTATGGCAATAATGGAAAGAATATACAATGGAGAAAAGACAGTCACTTCAATAACCTGTGTTAGGAAAACTGGAGAGCTACATGTAAAAGAATGAAACTGGACACTATCTTACACCACTTACAAAAATGAAATAAAAATGAGTTGAAAACTTGAATGTGGAACCCGAAGCCATAAAACTCCTAAAAGAAAACAGTCAGAGAGGAGGTGCATGGGAGGCTAAGTTAAATAGGTGATGGGGATTAAGGAGTACACTTGTGATGAGCACTGGGTGTTATATGGAAGTGCTGAATCACTACATTGTATACCTGAAAAAATAAAATAATGTACTATGTTAACTAACTGGAATTTAAATAAAAACTAAAAAAAAAAAAAAAGGAAGAACAAAGGAAACATCGGAAGTAAGCTCATTGACATTGGTTTTAGCAATATTTTTTTGGACCAGTCTCCTTAGGCAAGGGCCAAAATAAACAAATGGGATTACATCAAACTAAAAACCTTTTTCACAGCAAAGGAAGCCATCAGCAAGATGAAAGGCAACCTGCTTAACTATAGAAGATATTTGCAAATCATGTCTGATAAGGGTTAATATCCAAAATATATAAAGAATTTACACAACTTTATATGAAAAACAAAATAAATGACCTGATTGAAAACTGGACAGAGGACTTGAGTAGACATTTTTCCAAAAAAAAAACCAACCATACAACAGGCCAACAGGCACATGAAAAGATGCTCAACATCAAAAGATGCTCACTAATCATCAAAAATGCAAATGGGAAACCACAATGAGATATCAAATTATGCTTGACACATTGGCTATTATCAAAGAGACAAAAAGTAAGTATTGGTGACGTTGTGGAGAAAAGGAAAAGAAAACACTTGTGCACTGTTGGCGGGAATGCAAACTGGTACAGCCACTATGGAAAATAGTATGGATGTTCCTCAAAAAATTTAACATAGAATTACTCCACATACAAACAACCCAAGCATCTATGGATGGACAAATGGGTAAAGAAGTTAGTGTGTATATATATATATATATATATATATATATATATATATATATACATATATATATATATCTCCATACACATATACATATGTATATATGCATGTGTGTGTGTGTGTGTGTGTGTATCTGTAAAAAACAACTTCTACTATTTGTGACGACTTGGATGAACCTTGATGGATCTTGAAACATTATGCTAAAAGAAAAAAGTCATACAGAGAAAAATACTGTATGACCTCATTTATACGTGGAATCTAAAACAACAAAAGTCAAAGAACAAGAGATATGATTTCTTGTCACCATAGGCAAGGGGTGGGGGAAGGGGGAGCTGGAAGAATGTGATCAAAAGGCACAAACTTCCAATTAGAAGATAAATAACTACTGGGGATGTAATGTACAACATGATGACTATAGCTAATACAGGTATGTGATATATAGGAAATTTGTTAAGAGAGTAAATCCTTAGAGTTCTCATTACAAGGAGAAAATTGTTTTCCTTTTCTTCTTTTACTGTGTTTATATCAGAAGATGGATACTAGCTAAACCTATTATCATAATCATTTCAAAATATATGGAAATCAATCCCTCATGCTGTTTGCCTTGAACATATATGTGATACATGTCAATTATTTATCAATAAAACCAGTAAAAAATAAATGTGATTTTCTTATATAAGGTTACAGGAGAACATTTAAAATTTGTGCAGGGCATTGGACATTTTTTTGTTGTACATACTGTGTTATTTGTTGAAGGGAGTAATGTATCCTGTGTTCCTACCCAATACAAGTCATTTTATCTCCTCCCAATAATTATGATAACCAATACCACATCCTCAAAGTTCCAAAATATTCCCTTAAGAGAGGTTTCATACTTGGTAAGATCCTGTGTGCTAAAAATAAATATATAAATAATTATATGCATGTGTGTGTATATACATGCATATATATATATATATATACATTCAGCTCTTGTTATATGTAATTTATAAAAGAAATCTATATATTATATATATTATATTTGAAAGCTGAAAAAGAATTATAATTTTAGTTTGTTGAGTGAGGGGTAAATGGGTTGAAGAGCTTAGCAGTTCGTGGTATCTACTGATTGTTATGATGGTAAAATTACATTTAATGTAACATTTATTCATTTCATACTCTTCATTTCTTTTAAAGATTTAGTCATTTATTTTAGAAAGATAGAACATGGGGTGGGGAGGGGAGAGAAAGGGGCAAAATCTCAAGCAGACTCCATGCTGAGCAGAGAGCCTGTTGTGGGACTCAATTTTATGACCCTAAAATCATGACCTGAGCCAAAACCAAGAGTTAGACACTTAGCTGACTGAAACATCCAGATGTCCCCATTTTGTACTGTTTAAATAAGACTAAGAACTATACGTTTTATGTAATTTTCTCATTTCATCTTTGTAATCTATTTAATGGTTGTTATTATTAAACTCATTTTACAGAGGAAACATTTCTTAGAAAGGCTAAATAAGTTTGTCTTAAATAATCCAGCTGCTGGAGAATGCCACCAGCATTTCAGCTCAGACATTCTAAACCTAAAGCAAGTACTTGCTACCTTACTATATACTGTCGTAAATGTGATTTATTTTGAATCATCAAGAAAATATTATCATTTTTTCTGAATTCAGGTGTATAATTGTCTTGAAATCATGTGTATAGATGTATGTATGATAGTAATTACAGTCTTGTAATTACTGCACATGTTGAAACAATGTAAAGTCCCAGTAATAGGGAAATGGTTAAATATACTGTGGTGCATGAATAAAATGGAGTTCTATATAACCATTAAAATTATGTTACTGGGTATTTACTTATAGGTAAATAAAAATACATTTTTATAGTGGAATGATGTGTATATTCACATGGTTGCATCAATTGAATATAAAAATACACAAATTTTAATCTTATAGTGTGTTAATCCAGTGAACTTTAACTATTCTAATATGCCTGATTTTTCTAATTTTTCTATTCTTTTACAAGTTTTACTCTACATTTCTTGTTTTAATAATAATAAAAAAATTGTTAGGGACTGGGAAAATTTCATTTTGAATTTCCATATGTAAGCTGTAGTCTTTATGAGACCTCTATACTATCTTTGCAACTTCCTAAGGCTTTCTAATAATTTATAAATTAAATTTTTTTAAATTAAAAACAAATTAAAAATAGAGCTACCCTATGACCCAGCAATTGCACTACTGGGTATTTACCCCAAAGATACAGATATAGTAAAAAGAAGGGCCATATGTACTTCAGTGTTCATAGCAGCCATCTCCACAATAGCCAAACTGTGGAAAGAGCTGAGAATGCCCTTCAACAGATGAATGGATAAAGATGATGTGGTTCATATACAAAATGGAATATTACTCAGTCATCAGAAAGGATGAATACCCAACTTCTGCATCAATATGGATGGAACTGGAGATTATGCTGAGTGAAATAAGTCAAGCAGAGTGAGTCAATTACCATATGGTTTCACTTACTTGCGGAACATAAGGAATAACATAGAGGACATTAGGAGAAGGAAAGGAAAAGTGAACAGGGAGAATCAGAAGGGGAGATGAACCATGAAAGATTGTGGTGTCTGAGAAACAAACTGAGGTTTCTAAAGGAAAGGGGGTGGGGGATGGGTGAGCCTGGTGGTGGGTATTAAGGAGGCACATATTGCATGGAGCACTGGGTGTTGTACATAAACAATGAATCTTGGAACACTGCATCAAAAACTAATGGTGACTATGGTGACTAACATGATACATTAAAAATTTTTAAAAAATAAAAAATTTGTCTATGTTTACATTGTTTTTCACTGATAAATTTATATCATTTTGATTTTGCTGTATTGAACTATAGTGAAAAGAATACTTGTTATATAAAAATAAAAATACAGCATTTCAGGGCGCCTGGGTGGCTCAGTGGGTTAAAGCCTCTGACTTCGGCTCAGGTCATGATCCCGGGGTTTCGGGATCGAACCCCACATCGGGCTCTCTGCTCGGCAGTGAGCCTGCTTCACCCCTCTCACTCTGCCTGCCTCTCTGCCTCCTTGTCATCTCTCTGTCAAATAAATAAATAAAATCTTTTAAAAAAATACAGCATTTCAAATAATGGAGAAATGAATGAAACCATTTTCTAATTTTATTTTACAAAACCATTTAAATTGGTTTTGCATTTAAAACTACATTTCAGGTGTGAAAATTAATACCTATTTGAAACATCTCTTCCTCTGATAGTTCATAAGCTTTTGAGAACGTACTCTATAATTATCCTGTCCCACACGAGAATGCTTAGCACGTAGTAGGCATTTATGCATTAACTTTTTGTTACATGAATCATATATAAACTATTACAGTAGCATTTAAGCTCTTGTTTTTCATGTTAAAGGTGAATACTTTTTTCCATCAGTATATTAAAACTACTTTTCTTTATTCTTTCCAGATTCCTTCAAAGATTACTATAACATGATATGCCTATACTATAGTGTGGCACAGTTCTTTAATATTTAAAATTTTTATTAATAAATAAAATATAATTTAACCATAATGGAGGCAAAAATCCAAGGTAGTAAGAGCATGTTCAGTCACTCCACAAATCTTTATTGAGCGCCTTGTGTTCAGTACTCTGTGATAGACATGAGGAGAATTGTAAATAAAACAGCCTTTGTCCTGTGTTTATGATTTAGGCTTGGGAAGTGACCAATACATAATTAACTACAGTAGAAGATATGAAGTGATAAGAGATGTAAAACAAGTGCTTATGTGTTCCCACTTGTTCTGCTAAGCAATCTCAAGAGGTTGGACATAGCAAGGGTTTTGCAAGAGAGGAGCATAAGCCCTGAAACAGGGACATGGGATGTCTTGAGAGAACTGTCAGGATGCCTTTTAAGTTATTCCATGCTCTCAGGGAGAGTGCCCTCAAATAAAGCACTGATAGTATGCTTAACTGGCCCTTCCAAAATAATCTACAATAGTGCACTTGTTTACTAAGGAGGAAGCATCACTCCATTACATTAGTGATCAACCATAGTGCCCTAGACATTGGTATTTTTATGTATGAAATAATATAAAGATGAATTACAGATAACTTGCAAAATTGTGAAAAAGGGAAACACAACTGAGAGTAATAATTATTTTGGCATATTTTATTCCAGTATTTTGTAAAACCACTTGTAACTAGAATATTTAAGCTCTGGAAGGGACATTACATGTCATTTTGCCAATTCCTCTTTCATTTTTACAGGGAGCCAGTTAGAAGGTATTGGAAAAAATCATTTGAATTGAGCAGAGAGCACAGAGGTTAAGTGGCTTGTTCAAGGTCATGACCTTAATTATAACTGTGATGATGATTCAGGTTCAGAGTCTCATCAGGTCCATTGCTGTCCACCCTCCCCCACCACATACACATGCTCCACAGATCATCCTGGCTTTTTATGAAAAGTACTTTTTTTAGACAAGTAAGTATTAACACACCTGTCTTTGTACTAGTCTTTAGTTTTCTCCCTGTTTTCCTCAAGCTTAAAAACTGGCTGCTAGTTTTGTCCTTTGAATATTTTTAAAGCAAAAACTGAAAGCAATACCCCTCATTCCTCTTTCTGCTCTGTCTGTCTTCAGAAAGGAGGTGAGACAAAGGCCTGGGGCTAGGGAAACCTGGCACTGCAAAAACTCTTGTTGCCTGTGGACACGTTGGGTTCCAATATTTCTGAAAGGCTCTGACCATGCAGTTTTGGCCTGTCATCTTGTTGTGCATGACTATTTTTAGCTCTGTTCCTTTCCTTTTCCAACTACACATATTAAATAGTAGGAAATAGAACTTCATCATGAAATCTCAAATGAAACAGAAACTGATCGTTATTAGATGTAAACTTTGTCTAAGCTGAAAATTATTTAATATCCCTAGGGTAGAATAATGACATTTTCCCCTAAGACTGAAGTATAATGAGTTAAAAATGTTTTCCAACAATACTTTGGAATTTTTATAATTGTCCTCTGTATTGTTTGACTGTCAGTTAAATTAGAACATTTGATAATTGTAGGGAGCTGATAAGACTTTCTATTAAAGGTATGTCATTATGTTAATCTCAGTTCAAATATAGTTTGCCTGAACCCTGTTTTGATTATATAATATTAGAATAAATTAACCCATTAAATAAGCTTACCCTGAAACATTTTAAATGCTTTAATGTTAACATTAGTTTAAACAAGTACGTAAATCATGTACTGAAACTATTGTTGTCTTTCCTTCTTAAAGTCTTTAAAATTTGAAGCAGATATTTCTACATAGATATAGACAATTTAGACTTAAAATTAACTGAGGAATACAATTTATTTAGCTTATAACTGCGTATTGTGGGAAAGTAGTGAGTGATGAATTTCAAAAAATGTAGAGGCTCCAAGGTTTCATTTGATATGCAAACACCTGCATACTGGAGTTATTTAATAAATACATTGGCATCTACTTATACAAAACACTTGTAATTTTATTTAAAAAAAAACAATCATTGTGGTATGTTGTAAATAATAGAGGTCTTTCAACAATTTTAGCCATACTTCCTTTATTCATGCATGGGAAGGACTCAGTGACCATGAGTACCACATATATGCTTTTAAACATTCACGTAACAATTATATACTGTCCATTTTTTGGTAGTCTGGCCTGCTTCCTTTTTTTTAGAGTCAGTTGGACAGATGTCTATGCAAAAAAAAATGAATGATACTAACTTACCTTATTTAAAGAAAGCCTCAAAACTTCATTTATTTGTTCATTCAATGAATATTCTGAAGTGCATGCTCTGGTACTATGTACTAGGAACCTGTGACAATGAAGAAACATAACAGGCTGAACACTGAGTGGATTTCTTTCTAGTCAATATGTATGTGGACTCTTAGGACCTCTGAACTAAAAGATATGTAAAGTACCTCATGTTTTGTCATCATAAAACATTTGTGCTTTTCATGATTACATATACTAGCCTCCTCCTTACAGTCTGTCTAACGGACAATTATAAGAGATTTTTTTTTTTCCCATTTTATTTATTTTTTCAGCGTAACAGTATTCATTCTTTTTGCACAACACCCAGTGCTCCATGCAAAACGTGCCCTCCCCATTACCCACCACCTGTTCCCCCAACCTCCCACCCCTGACCCTTCAAAACCCTCAGGTTCTTTTTCAGAGTCCATAGTCTCTTATGGTTTGCCTCCCCTCCCCAATGTCCATAGCCCGCTCCCCCTCTCCCAATCCCACCTCCCCCCAGCAACCCCCAGTTTGTTTTGTGAGATTAAGAGTCATTTATGGTTTGTCTCCCTCCCAATCCCATCTTGTTTCATTTATTCTTCTCCTATCCCCCTACCCCCCCATGTTGCTTCTCCATGTCCTCATATCAGGGAGATCATATGATAGTTGTCTTTCTCCGATTGACTTATTTCACTAAGCATGATACGCTCTAGTTCCATCCACGTCGTCGCAAAGTAAAAATTTAAAGACAGAAGAGGGAAAAGTGTGGAGGATATGGGTAGGAGACGAATTTTATGGTAGATGCTGGTACCTAATTATTTGCAAATACATCTCTCTGTACATTGTCATAGGTATGGGCAGAAGTTAAGAGAACTATTTCTATCTTTAAAAAAAAGTGCTTATATAATGTATAACCTACATATATCAGTAGTAAAGCAGTCTGCCACATGACAGAATATTCTCAAATGTGTTCTTTCCACATTCACTGTTGAAGAATAACATGGTATTTGTGATTTCGGTTTCTGGCTTTAAGTTTGAGGTTAATCAAACTTAAGAATTCTGAGGTTAATCAGAATTCTTCAAAACAAATCAACATCTGTGCTCTAGACACTATATTTTTAGGAGGCAAAAAGAAAAATAATTATATTTCACATGTACTGAATGTTTCCTATATGTAAAGCATTGTGTTAAATGATTTACCTAAATTTATGTAAACGATATCATTTAATTCTCATGGAAATCCAATGGACCACATGCCTGAGAACAATAATTTAGAGAGATAATGTACGTAAAATGTACAACTAGGAAGTGGTAGAGCTTTGACATGAACCCAGCTCATGGTTCCTGACTCTTTAGTCCTTGGTTGCAAAATACTTAAAGTGATGTAGGATATTAAACATACAACCAAAATAAAATAAAAAAAAATTCAAACAATAGTTTAAAAACAAAGCCAAGGGGTACCAGGGTAGTGTAGGGATGCTGTTCAGTGTCCAACTCTTGTGTGGCTCAGATCTTGATCTCAGGGTCTGGGATCAAGCCCCACATTGGGCTCTGTGCTCTGAAGCACAGAGTCTGCTTGGAATTTTTTCTCCCTCTTCCCCTACCTACCCTCCCCCCTCACATGAGCTCTCTCCCTCTCAAATAAATAAAGATACAGATAAATACAAACAAGGCCAATGCACAATTATTTGTATGGCAGCCCTTGTGTATTGTGAATAGATATAATATTTTTATTGGCAGTGTTAAGTCTTGGTGATAGAAAAAAAAAACATTTTTGATGAGGGGACAAAATTAGTTCTTATGGGCCAATACCAAAGACAAAGTTACATTTTATTGATTTTTTTTAAAGAAGAATGCAATATTTGTTCATTACCAAAAACTATTTAAAATTAGGATAAAGAGGACAAGTTACTCTTTTACTCAACAAATATTTATTAAATCCTTAAGATCACCTATAAAATATGCCACCAAGAGATAACTGTTATAAATTTTTGACTATATTTTCTGCTTTTCTTTTTTAAAAAATATACTTAGTCCCCTTTATCCATGGGGGGAATACATTCCAAGATCCCCAGTGGATGCCTGAAACTGCAAATAGTACTAACCCCTATATATACTATGTTTTATTCTTACATATGTATCTGTGATGAAGTTTAATTAATAAGTTAGACACAGTAGGTTTAACAATATTAACAATATTAATTAATTAAAAATATTAACAATAAAATTAATAACTAAAATTAATAAAATTTAAAAAATAAAATTAACAATAACTAATAACAAAATAGACTAACCATATACTATAATAAAAGCAATGTGGATATGGTCTGTTTCTGTTGCTCTCAAAATAACTTACTGTACTCTACGCATTGTGTGATGTGAGATGCAAAAATGTGTAACTGATGAGATGAGGTGAGGTGAATGATGTAGACATTGTGACGCAGTGTTAAGCTACTATTGACTTTCTCTGATACATCAGTAGGACATCTGCTTCCAGATCACAGTTAACTGAAACTACACAAAATGAAGCTGCTGATTAGGGGTGACTACTATAATTTTAATAATAGTGTATATATAAATTATACATACAAGACTTTTAAAATCAGTTTTTCAGGTTATAAAAATCATGCCTTCTCATTGTGGAAAATGTAGAAAATGCATTTAGAAATAGTTAAAAATACTGTCAATTCTTGTGTATTTTTATTAATTATATAATGACTTAGAAGACATTTTACTAACTGCGTATGGTAATAAGGTTAAACACATCTGTATATGTTGACTTTTTTATCATAGTTAAGCTGGAGTACTCATATGTCTGAATGGGAAAGGATAATGAAGAAAGCAATGGAAAGATGTAGTTAGCTATGAGACAGTGTACTAAGCTTTCTTGATTGAATAATTGAGTGATCTGAGTCATTCCGCATAATCTAAAAGAGTCAGGGGAACATCAGTCACAATTCTCTATAAAGAAAATGGCTAGTCTGTTTCTCTATGCTCCTCTGCTTATTATGTTCAAGGAAAAAATTAGTAGTACAGCAGAGTACCCAACTGTGTAAATAGTTTAGCCATTTGGTGAAGCTTCAGAAGCTACAAGAACTCCTCATTGCCTATGCAAAGCTCAAGTGTCTATAGGTGATGACCCTCATTCACCCCACGAACCCAAATTACTATTGATATACTTCCACAGCTTAAAGTATCTATTTCTTCAAACTTCCAAGTACCTTCTATAAAAAGCAAAGTAAAAAGGAAATAGGGAATGCTTTCTTAGCATTTGGCATCTGAACATGTCTGACCTAAAAGAGGGGTCACCAGAAAGGAGACTGTAAAGTGTGTCTCTCTCCTAGAGCAGAGATGGGAATGACTCAACTGTACAAGTTTAAGTTTTAGGTTGTGGATGTTGAGCCCAACAGGTTTTATGTACCAATCTGTGACACATCAAAAGTATCCATTGTGATATATGATGAATTATGTTTCTAATTTAGTTACATTAGAAGATTGTTAAATTCCAGTGGACTGAAGGTAACAGAATCAGCAACGCCCAGAAATATCATCAGGTAGGACCAGTTCCAGTGGAACTGAAGTGCCCAGACAAGGAGGTGGCTGGTGCGGAGTCCCACAGATGTATAGGCATTGCAGCAGATCCTGAGTTGGCACGATGAATGCCAGGTGCAGGGAGAGGAGCACTTAGTTATGCAGGGACTGTAGCTCTACCTTTTAGGGAGAAACCTAGACAATCTTAGCAATCATCAACCTGATGAGAAATTCCAACTAAATTGCATTTTAAAGAATGTGGCATAAGAAGCATATTTCCTAAGACGGGAAGCAGCAAAACCAGGAACACTGCTGGGGAAAAAGTCAGATCAGCCTCTATGAGTGTTCTGACAATATTACCCCAAAAGACCCTTGACTTTGGGCTCAGAACTCAATAAGGAAAAAGCTATAATACACAACTTTTCCAGTCTTGAGTTTAGTTTTGATTACTCTTTCCATCTGCTAAAATCTGTCTGAAATAATTTGAAAATTCTTTTAAGTCCTCACATAACCTGTGAAAGTCTTTCTGTCCCCGTCATAAAACTAGGATACATAATGAAACACCTAGGTCAAAATCTTTTCCTGCAAAAGCATACAGCAATCCCTCAGTTATCATATACATTTAGACAACTTTTTATTCCAGAAATTTTCAACATATATGGTTATGGAGAGAATTGCTTAGTGAACCTGATCACAACCCATCTTCATCACTTACCAGGATCTTTGCAGTGTTCCAGAACGCTCCTTGCTCTCTCTCCACTTCCTTCGTTCTTGTTTAAGTTACGTTCTTTCTAGTCTGGACCACTGAAAGTCTGTTAATAATCTTCCTCTTGCCCACCCAGCAGTGGATTTTTCACACAAAGTCAAAATGATCTATAACTGTGTAAATCAGATCATACTAAAAATCTCCTATGCCTTATCTGTAAATTAAAAAAGAATCCAGGGTGCTTATCAAGGCCTAAGAGGCTTTTCTGATCTGTCCCTGGCTGGCTTCTCTCATATCTATCACACCACTCATCCCAGGCTCACCGGCCTCCTTGCTTTTGTCCAGCTCCTCAAATTCATACCACTTTAAGGCTTTACACTACCTGTTTCCTCCTCCTGTGAAGTTCTGTCCCCAGATCTTTCTTTGCAAGCCTGGTTTTTCTTAATAATTAAGTCTCCATTCAGATGTCACCTCTTTAAGAAAGTCTACCTAACCACCCAATTAAAAATGTCCGGCTTCATGCCCTCTAGTCTCTCTCAGGTGTGAGTTGCCTTGTTTTCATCATGGATTTTATCACTATCTAATATTATATTACTTCTCTGTTTATGACAAAACTCTGACCTCCAGAACTATGGCTCCATGACAGCTGGAACCGTGTCCCTATGTTCACAGCCCTAGCCTACACTTCTAGCCGAGTGGTTAGCTCTGGCTGCTCGTTAGAATCACCTGGGCAGCACTGGATAGTACAGTCTGGGATGGGGCCCAGGAATCTCTTGTTTTATTCAGACCTTCCAGGTGATTCTAAGGCATACAAGAGATTGATAATCACTACCTTATCAAAACATCTGGCACGTATAAGATACTGAATAACCTCCAATTTAAACCAGTGAAGACTCAGCTCCTACTTTATAGATACAGTGTACCAAAATATCCAAGAATTTTATTTTGAACACAGCAGTAGATAATTTAGCAGGAGTATATTTTCTCCCGAGAATTCAGGATTTTAGTTTTGCAGTATTTATTTGTAGACAGAGACAGAGAGAGTGATCATGTTTCCTGATTTTTCATCCCTAGATGGGGAAATATCTGTCTGGTGCTAGAGCTAACTGCTTTCATCTGACTAGGAGGCTTCTAAACTAACATTATTAGCAGGTTCTTACCCAGGCCAGCAATCTTACTACTCAACTCTCTGACTCCTGATAGAAGAGTTTATGAGAAGCTACCCTTGCATGATTTGCTACTATTTTTGCTATGGCCTTATACATTCCAGAATGGAACCTGCTAGCACCAGTCCCTTTCCTGACCCCTCTTGTTCCTGGCCTGGTTGCAATAGGTCAATAGATATCGGATGAACGTTATGATTAAGTTGGGAAATGTAAAAAAGATCTTCAGCTATTTAAAAAAAATCAGGAGCCATAAAGCAGGGTAACAGCCATTCTGTATTCTGGCAAGGACAGACCTCATGCTCCTGCTGCCTTTGTGGATATTTGCAGTTGTCCTGTGATTCACAGAGAACATTATAAAACACATTGCTGGCTGTGATCACTTCAATATTACTGAGGCAGGTAATAAATAGATAGTAGATAGATAGATAGACAGATAAGTAGATTTTTTTTTGATTTTGCAGAGCAGAAAACTAAGGTTTAAGGAATTATGTCCAAGATTCTAGTCAGTTTATGGTAGTCTCCTTTTCATATAGCAGTATCATCAATTACAAAGAATGATGAGCAAGATAGGGTGATTGAGCTTTCTTCACAAACCAATGACTGCAGTATAATTTTTCTAGGTAACCTCAAAACTTCAAGTGTTCAAGGCTTTTCTGCATGCATTTTTAAATATGATGAAAATGTGGCATGATGGCTTTTTAATCGAAGTATCCATTTCCTTTTCCAACATAATTGGCAGTTTTAGAAGTTGTATAAAATGAGTTTATTTTCAACCAGATACAAATAGTATGAAATATAAGTGGAAAAATAAGAAATACGAAAGAAAGCATACATATAGTTGAATCCATGTTATAAAATATATTTTATTAGATCTGACGCATATAATTTTCTCCATGAATCTACCAGACGGAAGGTTTTTCTTGCTTTAATAATTCTGATAGTTGCATTTTTTTCCCTATGTGACTTACTTTTTTGTGAGAATCTGTTACCTTTTTTTATTCATTAAATTTTACGTTTGAAATCTCAGGCTGTTCTTCTATAAGTGTGAGAGGGAAATTCCTCGATAAGACTATTGATGGGAGGCACCTGGGTGGCTCAGTCGGTTAAGCGTCTGCCTTCTGCTCAGTTCATGATCCCAGGGTCCTGGGATCAAGCCCCAAATTGGGCTCCCTGCTCCTCAGGAAGCCTGCTTCTCCCTTTCCCTCTCCCACTGCTTGTGTTCCCTCTCTCACTGCATCTCTCTCTGTCAAATGAATAATAATAATAATAAAAGACTATTATTGATGGGTAGAAGAAGTCCTCAGTTAGTATTTTTTGACTGTTATTTTTTTCACTTATAAAGATTAGTGACAAACTTTCATTACATAATTGAGAAGTATCTATACAATGTGGAAAATATATAGAAAATACTCATGGGGACTCTATTATTATGTATTTCATGAATGTATGACTCTATGCACTTCACAGACTTGTATCTCATTTTTCAACACTACTTTTCTCTTATATTGTACTAAAATGAAAGTACTATGAATTAGAGGCTAAGATTCAGATCCCAGCATTATTATATAACCTAGAAAAAACTATCATTGTGAAAGCAAAACCCTTATTCCTCAAATAATTTGAGGTATCAGTTTTGAACAAAATCATCCTTTGTGAAGAAATTACGGTGGTATCAATCGAATCCTTTAGTGATACTCTGAATTTCTTGGAGCTTCATATCCTTATGTAGTAGGATGAAGTGAGAATACTCTGAATTTAATCATTAATTGTTCCTCAATCTTCCCTCAGGAAGACATTCATTATAAGATAGGACCTGATAAGGTAGGACAGGGATTTTAAATATAAGAAAATCAAAAGAATTACTTTATATGGCATTCATCATCTTCAAAAAATGTGCATATTTTAAATCACTGGATTTCAGTCAAGATATTTTTGCCTTCATACTAGAACTAGAAATGTTTTTATAACATGCCTAGAGGAAAATTCTTTGTTATGGCTTCACTGAACACTCATTAATTTTGTAACAGAAGAGGGGAGTTGATAGCAATTTTGCACCTATCTGCAGATATATGAAATGTTTAGTCATTTTAAGGTAAGAAATTCTCACATGTCAACATTTCACTGAATTTAATAAAAAAGCTTCATTTCTCTAAGGAGAATTTAATGTTTAATAATCATAGAAATCAAAATTCTGTTACTTAATGAAGTTGATTTAAAAATGCAAGCATGTAAATAAGTTGTATTTTTATTTAAAAGTATTCAAAAACATACAGAAATACAGAAACTAATATAATTAGCACTCCCCTATTCACTATCCAGATAGAATTTTTTTTTAATATTTATTTTAGAGAGGCGATGGAGGGGCAGAGGGAGAGGGAGAGAGGGTCTCAAGCAGACTCTGCACTGAGTGTGGAGTCCGAGGTGGGGCTCTGTCTCATCCCTAAGATCACAACCTGAGCTAAAATCAAGAGCCAACCACTTAACCAACAGCCCCACCCAAGCTCCCCATATCCAGAGAGAATTTTTAAAATTTTGTTTATATACTTCCCTTTATTTTTTCTATTTCTTTATTTTTCCTTAACAAGGTCAGGTCAAAAAGTCATGTGGAAGAAGAATTCCCTGAGGAACTGTGTATATGGTTCTGAGTAGCCCTGGCAGATGGATTGCTAGAGCCTCAGCCTGGTCCTGGCACTCCCAACCCCCATCTTCCCCTCTCTGCGCAGGGGAGCTAATTAGTCACACCCTTTACTGTGCCACAGTTCAACTCAGGTTCCAACCAGCTCTCTGGCACCATCCCTGTAGGCGGCCCCTGATCTTTTAGTCCATTTTTCACACTTCTCCCTGAGTTGGTCTCCCCAAAATGCAAAGCTGACGGTATCATGATAGTATCATTCCCCTGTTTCTAAGTCTCTCCTGAATGTTCATTACCGAAAGGAGTCTTTCTGAAGTGGCGTGCATAGACAAAGAACGAGATGTTAGGGTGAGAGAAGAAAATTTCATTTCCTTTTGATTTTATTTTTTATATCTTCTGGCATTTGTACTTATTTAATATGTACCTTACAATAACATAAGTAAGCTCATCATTGCATAGATAAATATGCATATCTTCAGGGATTTGTGCTATAATAGAGGTGCACAATAGAAGATCTTAGAGACCACTGGCTTGGTGAACAAAATTTAAGCTCTTTCGCAGTTTGGCCTGGACACGTTTCTCTCCACCCTATTACCTGCTGGTCTCCTAACTCCTTGGCAGTCTGACCCTTTTAACTTTCCCTGGACCTGCCTCAGCACTAGTTCCCTTGCACAGAAAAGCCTTGCTTTCTTGATTGGAAATTGCTTTCACATGCATTAACTAAATTCATTGGCACCAGGGTATGAAACATTAAAATGTCTACAATCACTCCATCCCCCAAGTTCCCATAGCCCTTTTTCAGACATTTTGAAAACACCTAACACAATACATCATAATTTATATCTGTACATATGTGTCTCCCAAATTCTACTTTGAGCTACATGAGGTGGGAGTCGTTCCTCACTAATGTTTGGATCCATAGTACTTGCACACTCTGGGAGGTACTGGAGAAATACTTCTGGCGGAAGGACTGGAAATGCAGGTCTGTATTATAGAGATACTACTACTGCTTACAAGCGATGCTAAAGGAAATCAACATATAGCTTTAAGTTTAGCTAGTGTACATTGACTCCAAGAAGATGACAGAATGCAAATATGAGTTCAGTTCCTTTGAGAGGGATCTAGGTATCTAGTTGGATTTTCCATACTCAAAACATAAAAACAATTTAAATGCTCTAGTGAAGGAAAATTCTGTCTTGTTATTTTTAAGCCTTGAGGAATTTTTTAGGCCTGGGGTGACCTAGGCTCACATTTTCTTTTTTGCCATAGAACCCAAAGACATGACTTCTAGACTATGATATCCACTGTGGTCACCTTCATTGTGTCCATATTCTATTTCCCAAGATTTGTTGCAGAGTGAGAGACTGAAAAAAATTATCTATATATATTCTAAGTATTATATGTATTAAGATATATATGTGATAATATATCTAAATATAAAATATATATGAAGTTATCTATAAGGGAAATTAGTGTTGTTTATATTTTTGGATATAATAATAAAAATAGATAATTTAGTTAAGTAAGACTGTGGGTTCTGGAGTAGCAGAATAGAATAATTTAAGGTCAGTCTCACCTCTGTCACTCTTAGTTGTGTATCTTGGGACAAATTATTTACTTCCCTCAGCACCAGTTTCCTTATCCATAAAATAAAAATTAAAAAAACTGTGGATTGAATAATGCAAAAGTAATGCAGCATAGTGCCTGAAAAAATACCTGGTCATTGTTGATGACTTTCCTTACTGGACTTCCTAGTAAACATCACTGCCTTTTTAACTTCATAAAGTGGGTTTTTAGAAAATTTTAATTCCAGTTAGTTTCAGGTGAGCAAGATAGCGGTTCAACACCTCCATACAACACCTGCTGCTCATCATGACAAGGGCACTCCTGAATCCCCATCACCTATTGCACCCATCCTCCATCCCTTCCCCTCTTGCCCTTTTGGTGGGAAGGCGAACTGGTGCAGCCACTGTGGAAAACTGTATAGAGGTTTTCTAAAAAAAAAAAAAAATTAAAAATAGAATTACCTTAATAAAATGTATCTTAGGTGAACTAGAAGTATTCTAACCTAGTGGAAAAACATCTCAGTAACTCTTTTCCTTTTTATTCTTTTACTCTGGGTGGAATATTTGATCAATAAATTTCATTTTTCTACCTAGTCAAAACAATATTACTTATTTCAGCCTCTGTTAAGGCTGCCGAACAAATCTAAATCCCAAAATACAGATTAGTTAGTACATACAGATCACCTAAAAGAAGGCTTGACACACACTGAGCACTCAAAAAACGTTAGCTACAACTGACTTTTTTACTGACAGATTTTAACCTATTTTCCATGAACACAATATGTGTAAAAATAAAAACATATTTTAAACTGTTAAACAATTATGTTTTCTCCAACAGAACTGTAATGAATAGAATCTGTATCTTGTTTAAAAATACACTAAAATATTAATCATTTAAAAATGACAGTTGAAAAACATATTGTAGGAAAAAAACGGCTACAAAAGACTATTGAAAGCAAAATATTGAGGGTACATAAATTTTATAAATTTAATGGGACATTGCAATAGAAGTGCTACTTTGTAATTGGTGATTTTAATGAGCTTCAGTTCTTTGAAAAGATCATTATTATAAACAGGATGCCCATATCCATGGTAATGGGGAGGATACCTTTTAGCTTTTTGAACCATATAGAGATAATTAAGTTTTCATTATTTCTTTTTTCCCCATACTCTAAAACAACAATAAAGGAGAGTTTTGCTCATTTGTTCACCAGGATATTACACACAGTTCCAATATAAAAATGTAAGTCTAGTGAGGTGAAATCAATAAAGACTGCTGTATCGAGGGCCTGGGAATAGGTCCTTGGTCTACGGAGACTACTGGCCAGTAAGATTGCTTCTTTAAGAGAGTTAATTAAAGCCACAAAATTTCACCTTCATCAGACATTACCAGATAAAGATAGAAGTCTGATTTTTTGCTAATTTTAGCCTTAATCTCATTGAAAATAGGTCTTATTAAGGCAGGGATACCTGAGCAATTTTCCTACTAAAAAAAAAATGTATGATAATATGAATGCTACTGTTAATCTTCTTGGTCTGGAATTCCAGTATATAAAAGTACAAATTTTCTATCAACCAGCTGTTTATTAATTTAAAAATGAAAATATTACATAGATAAATTGAATTCTCACACATTATGATATATATTATATGCTATGACATATAACATGGAAATAGTATATCTGAAAAATATGTCTGAAAATATTATCTCTATCATCTAGCCAGCTCTGTATTTGCAGAACAATTTCTCTACAGGAGGGGAAGCTTATTTTAATAATTTAGGACCACATTTCATGCTATATATAGTACTATAAACTGTGATGGTTAACATTGTGATTTCAAGGACAGCGAGGGGGCAAATGTGAGCAATCTGGTGCCTTTAGCGCTGTTGATTGAGCTGGTCCTGATGGAGTGGCTGGGTGTGTTACAGGATGCAGTGTGAATAGGGCTGACCAGCCAGGGAGGTACAGCCCCATGAAAGGCTGTTGCCTCTGCCTGCTTACCCTCTGCATGTTACCTCTCCACTACAGAGATGTGTGCTTCTTTAGAAAAAGGGTGGAGGGTCTTCACAAATGGGGGAGGAAAGTCTGCAGGGAAGGAAGGGGACATTTTCAGGATTGCAGATCATTAAGCAATCTCAGACTGCTCACAAGCCTTTTAACACACTACCCTTTCCTTTATTTATTTAAAAAAAAAAGTAGTTAAACTGGATGCCACCACACAAATTTCTAATTGACTTCAAAGAGGAATTTGGTGAAGAAACTTTTTAAAAGTTTCCTGCCATCTTTTGTTTTGTTGTTTGTCAGCTTGGCCTTCACAAAATAGAACAAAAGCAACCCATGAGTTTTGCTTTGTGAGATGCCAGAATGATAATTGCTAGACTATTTGCCACATCCTATGACTCAGTGTGCAGCCGTAGGCTGTGCCAGAATGTCTGAGTGGACTCGTTCTGGTGTGTAGACCACGAATTTCTGGGCTGTGGGATGACTGGCATGGGCAACAGTCTGACCCCTGTGAGGCCTTTCAGTACTTCAATTCACACACGGCTCCTTTGACCCATCCTAGAGTCATTTGTAATGTCCTCTGAGGCCCCATCTTGACAGACTTTTTGTGGATCTTCTCGGTAAGTATTTTCTGACCTGGCTTGTCACCCAACTGGATAGTTCCCAAGGGCCCTGGGATTGGCTCAGGGCCGCTGTTGGTATGGGAGCACATCCTTGTATCCCAGAATGGCATGGAGCAGTATTTTTGTCATTTCAGGAGGGTTGTGAAGTGTTGTTGATCACTTTATATAACTCTGCCTCATTTAGAAAATAAAAGCAACACAGAAAGTGATTTTGTCAAAGATTGTGTTGCGTGCATGTATCAGACTGAAGTGTTGACTAGCTAGGTTGAGCAAAGTGAGGTTTTTCTAAAACATCATAAAAAGGAAACAAAGAAACAACAACAACAAAAAAACCTTTTAGACCACTTTGCTGTTTTTTCACAATACATACTTCCTGGTCAGTCTGAGAACATCAGTTGAGGCACACAGTCTGCTCTTAAGTAACAACAGTTGCATTTCTCTACTATTGTATTATCTTGAAAAATAAAATTAAAATGTAGAAAAGCCTCAAAGGATAATTTTTGATTTTTTACAAACTAATATTCAATGTTACATGGACACACACACGGACAAATACAAGTATACTGGGGATAGTAATCAAGATGTATTTGGAACTTAATGGAACCTTAAGTTTAAACAAATTTCTTAGCTCTTTAAGACTCCCTTCCTGTTGTTATAGCACAAAAGAATAGGATTTGAATAACTGTTAAAGTCATTTCTTAAAATGCTGTGGTTTCTAATGGGAATTCCTTTTTTTTTCTTTTTTCTTAAGATTGTATTTATTTATCTGTGAGAGAGGAGTCCATGAGGCACGGGGTGGGGTGGGGTGGGAATGGGGAATGGAGAGGGAGAAGCAGGTTCCCTGCTGAGTAGGGAGCCCAAAGTGAGGCTCTATCCCAGGACCTGAGCCGGGATCATGACCTGAGCAGAAGGCAGATGCTTAATTACTGAGCCACCCAGGTGCCCCTCCTGAGAATGATAGGAAACAAGTGCATTCAAAAGTAAGAGATTGGGAGGGAGACAAACCATAAATGACTCTTAATCTCACAAAACAAACTGGGGGTTGCTGGGGGGAGGTGGGATTGGGAGAGGGGGAGCGGGCTATGGACATTGGGGAGGGGAGGCGAACCATAAGAGACTATGGACTCTGAAAAACAACCTGAGGGTTTTGAAGGGTCAGGGGTGGGAGGTTGGGGGAACAGGTGGTGGGTGATGGGGAGGGCACGTTTTGCATGGAGCACTGGGTGTTGTGCAAAAAGAATGAATACTGTTACGCTGAAAAAAAAAAAAATAAATAAAAAGGGAAAAAAAAAAAAAGTAAGAGATGCAGTTCTGTTGTTTATTAAAGTAGGGATGGCATAGTATATCAGTTCAGGGGAGGTTCCTAGAGTTTCAGGAGGACATGTCTCATGCCTCCTATCTGCATTTATTATTCATCAATTACTTTGTATCCATTCTACTTGTCATACTTTAAACATAATCATCTATTGCAAACATTCATTATTCATTTTCTTTATTACTCCATATGTCACAATGAGTTGGTCAGATTTTAAATAGAAATATACCTTCTTATCCTGGTATTGTTGAGAATTAACTGTTTCATGCAGTCTGACTTCCTAGGTAATTAAAATCTGCCATAGAAACAACAATTTTTAAATGACAGTCATTTTAATGGAAAACACTGAAAACAACTTCCATAATTCCGGCATTCATAAACAAAACACTTTGAACATAATTCAGTTTGTATGTGTGTGATTACTGTGATCTGATTATGTTACAGATTCTGCTTCTGCTTAAGGCCATTCTTTTTTTTTTTTTTCCAACTTTTCAACTTGCTCTTAGAATGGAGACTAAAAGTCTTAATATGGCCTGTAACCTCCCTCCCTTCTTTGCCAACCTCATTGTACATTATGTTCTCAGATGTTCTCATTGCTCTATCCATCCTGGTCGTTTTAAATCTCTTGCTCTTCTCATACTCCTTCCCACCATAGAATCTCAGCACATATTGTTCTCTCTACCGTGGATGCTTTTCCTTTCCCTCTTCACTAGATAATCCTACCCATCTTTCAGATTTCAATTCAAGTGTCTCTTTTCCCTATTTCCTATTTCTTCCTTCAGTGTCTGGAGGTCAGCCATTTCTTATTTCTATCAGGTTACTTATCTCCATCTCTTAATCTCTTGTGGACTAAGAAAACAGATGGCAAAGCTAGGAAAGTGTTTGAAATAAAAGGCTGTAGAATGAGGGCCCAGAAAGTTCCTTTTTGACTAATTCACTGATCAACAAATGTGTCAGGCACTGTATTGGGAAATGTGACTTTATGCAATCTTTCTATTTTTTTGGCTGCTTAGAAGCCTCCTCCTCCCCTCTTCTCCTCCCTTTACTTATATAGCCTAATGTTCCTTCACTTCTGAACATATAGGTCTGCTGGACAGAAACCCCTAAGGGAGTGATATGTCCTTTTATCCCAAAACATACTTTCCTGTCTCAAGGTAGATTGTATTTATATATTTCCTGAATTATTGCTTCTTCATAATAGGAAACATTAGCAAAGAATTTCAATTTGTTGGGTTATTCAGATTTTTCTTCTACATGAAGTATAGATTTATGTTCATAACTTTGTATTAAATAAATTTCTCTGCTTTTTCTACAGAAGAACACGTTGTTAACTGGTTAATTCATCCTTTTCCATAAAAATCTGATATGAAAAGCTCTATATTTGTGTACATATTTTGTGTCATTCTTTCTCCTTATCCTTGGAGACTGTATTCTTTTATTTCTTTTTATGTTCTCCAAACACTTTCCCAACTATTGTTGCTACTTGTACTGATTTTCATTCCATATCTGATTTGATTTTTTCCTTGAGATTCCACCAGCTGCTAGACGTCATTTTGTACCCTAAGAAATATACACACTTCTCTATATGCATTTCTTACATTTTCTTCCACCTCTATGTTCATAAATAGGAACTTCCTATAACATCTCCACCTCCTTTGTATTTCAGTGCTTTTGGTATTTAAGTATTGTAGTATTTAAGATTATCCAAACTTATGTGTGTGTTCTTTTCATTCGATAAGCAGTCAAGAGTCCAGAAACTCTTCTCTAAGGTTCCATCTGGCTAATAGTTTCAAGCATAGCTTAGAAATACAGCACAAAGGCCAAATATGCGGAGTCTGTAAAGGTCCTAAAAAAATCCTTGCTTTGGGGGTGCCTGGGTGGCTCAGTGGGTTAAGCCGCTGCCTTCGGCTCAGGTCATGATCTCAGGGTCCTGGGATTGAGTCCTGCATCCTGCTCTCTGCTCAGCGGAGAGCCTGCTTCCCTTCCCCTCTCTCTGCCTGCCTCTCTTGTGATTTCTCTCTGTCAAATAAATAAAATCTTAAAAAAAAAAATCCTTGCTTTAATGGTGGTCATCTGTGCTACTATCCTAACAAGTTTGTGTGTTGGTTGGTCAGTAGAGATGTGACAGCTGGAGTTGCCTCAGCATACCCAGTCATATCTCCATAAGTCCAGATAAATCCCAGGTGAATTTGAGCAATGGTGCAGTGTTTCAAAGAACTAGTCTGTTCACTGCTGTGAAGAGGTGAAAGTTCTTTGCAGGAAGGAACTATGTCTTATTCTGTGTTCATCATTGTATCTATTTTGCTTGACAAAATGCCTAAGAAATATTAGGCAGCTAACAAATGCTTGCTGAATTCTTTGCAGCTAACAAAAAATATTCATTGGCTGTTTGTCCATAGTTGACTCATTTTTCATATCAGCACCATTTACTTCCTAACTAATTCATCTTGAATTCTTCTCTAGTGTTGTGACTATTTAAAAAATGAAAAAATTGAAAATGCTTAATTACTTTTCCATAATGTATTATCAGTGACATCAACTACCTAATCAATATTTTACCTCTAATTGAATTTGCACACATAAGGACATTAAAAATGATGTCGTACGCACTCAATTTTGTCTTCTGACTCCCGAAAGCTTTTTCTTTCTCCTCCATCTGTCCCATTATACTCCCGACTTGATGATGATGCTACTGTCTGCAATGCCATGCATATTCTTACATTGTGTAAAAAGACCCATGTAGGAACTGATCACTAATTAGCAATGCATTTCCCATAGCGAAAAATTGGCCTAAAGTTTCAAGAAAAAAATAGAGTTGCTGAAGCTGAAAATTAGTCTGCCAGTTCAGATCCACAGCAAATTGTTATTGCTCTCAAACTTAGGATTTTACAATAGATAATTGAAGATTCTCTTAACTAAAACATTGTAAATGGCATAACTGTGATGATCCTATTTGGAATTCAGCCCTTGTTTTCAGGGATTTACTGTTTTGAAAAATGTTTGATAAATTTATAGCAGAAGAGAAAATACTTCTGCCAACTACGTAAGTGCTTTGGACATAATTTGTATTCCTGCTGTTACATGCAGAAGCTTGTGCCAGAGGAAAGAAAGTAAAAAGAAATTTTGTTTGGAAAGAGACCAGCAGTCTGGAAAGGTAGTTTTGATCTATAAATATATCTCTTAAGAAGAACTAAACACCAACTAAATTCGGTCTCAAGAAATAAAACGCATAAGGTAATCAAAATATTCCATTCACTTAAAAATGCTTATACTGGATATATTTTTGATGAATTTTCAAATAAGAATGTCCTCTGAGAATTATGATAAATTATTTCATAATGAAAAATGAAAACAGTGGTACATTTTATGTATCACAAAATGCAAGTAACCGTGTTGAAATGGAAATAGTGCACGAAGAGAGTTGAGAGACCTTGATAAACGCCCTAGCTTGGCCAGTTACTAGGTATTTGTCATTGGAAAACCTAGCTTTCCTCATTTATAAAATGGAGAGAACTATTCAAAAGTTAAGAAGTTTACAGAAAACCATGTTTGTGAAAATGCCTTGTAATTCTGGGTCACCATACAGATAGAAGCATAATTATTTTAAATTGTGTGACATGGGATGCTCCGAATAGAGAAGGATCCTAATAAGTAGCTGAGAAATATGTTATAGTCACATAGTTCCACATTTCGATTAAAGGACTGTTAGACAGTTTCTAATTTTCATGTATGGTATCTAAATGTCCATAGGCATTTAGAAAAAACTTGAGGAACTTGAACTTGAGGAACTATCCCTGGGTGGTGGCTCACTGCTCTGTAGGCAAGACTCTCCTCCCTCGCCTTCATAGAGGAAAGAGTATGTGACAGCCCAGAGTTTACTGTTGGATATATGTTTAAAGAAGTGTTTTCAGAACCAATAGACATCTACCCAAAGGATGTATAGAACCTGCAAATGCGAATTTCTGAGATGCACTGTAGTTTCAGTTGAACACATCTGACCATAAACTCCCTTATATATTTTGCGCCTGGAGACCTCTCTGCTTCTTCTGCCTTGAATTGCTACAAAGGTATGGGTGGAGGATCCTGAGGAATAACTGTTTTCATAGAACCCACAGTAAGATTGGCATTTTCCTGCTAGGTAATATAGAAAAAGGAAATTTGTTGAGAGAAGAGGTACCCATGGACCTAAATATTGGTTTGTGCCTTAACGACATTCACTGCGTCCTGAATTTCCATGGTTATATTCCTGTTCTTTCTGTGCTCGCATACGTGAATCTGTCAGCAGTCACAGCAACAACAAACAGATGATTATTCAGCCCAAATTATCTCTTTAGTCATCATGAAAAATCACAAATTATGTTAATGCAGCAACCTCCCTCTTCCACAGAAGTGTTTAAGTCCATTTCCACATGATCTAATTCAACATTTATAATTTTGCATTAAAATATAATTTAATGTTCAATCAAAATCACATAGACAGAATGTTTTAATTTCCTGGAAACTATCAGCCCTTATAAAAGTCACCTTTAAATTATGCTATGTTTTCATGATGTAATCGTTGAAAAAGTTGTAATTTTCATTAGCAGTGCTGAAAAGTAATCATTTAGGAATAATTTTATCACTGTAAAAGTATCATTCTCTATTAACCTGTTTTGCAAGCAAAATGCTTACCTGATCATTGATATATGATGTTTGAAACCTGTATTTAATACAGAACATTTATCATAGATCTGCAGCATTGCTTCTGTCCTATTAAAAATATTTCTAGGGGCGCCTGGGTGGCTCAGTGGGTTAAAGCCTCTGCGTTCGGCTCAGGTCATGATCCCAGGGTCCTGGGATCAAGCCCCACATCGGGCTCTCTGCTCCGCAGGGAGCCTGCTTCCTCCTCTCTCTCTGCCTGCCTCTCTGCCTACTTATGATTTCTCTCTGTCAAATAAATAAAATATTTAAAAAATATTTCCATATGATGTTTGCTAGTTTATCTGAGGACACAACCAGATAACTTATTACGCAAATAGTGATAAAATCCTAGCTACAAATATCTGGATCAAAGGTTCTTACTTAACTGCTCATGGTCAAACTTCAAAGGAATCCCTAAATCTCCTGAAGCTGTGTGCAAAATTTTGGTCTATGTGTATAGCGATGGTAGGGTTTGGATCTCAAAGTAGTCCATCATCCCGCAAAAGATAAAAACTATTCTGTATGGGGAGGGGAAATATGGACATTGGGGAGCGTATGTGCTATGGTGAGTGCTGTGAAGTGTGTAAACCTGGCGATTCACAGACCTGTACCCCTGGGGCTAATAATACATTATATGTTTATAAAAAAAAAAGAAATTGAAAAAAAAGATTAAAAAAACTATTCTGTATCACATATATGAGTTTTAAAATTATATCCATCCACATACTTGACAAAGACAAACATTTCCCTCTGTCTTTCTTGGTTTCATTTGAATATTATACATTCACAGAATATTTTTGTTGCATCCCCCACAACATATTTATCATATTCTACTTGTAGTATTTTTTTTTTTTTTTGGAGGGTTACGTTATTATATCTCTATTGGTTGCAAGGTTTTTAAGGGTGGGTGTGTCTTAGTCATATAAATTTAACATAACCAGAAACACCTAAGTAGGCAGGCATTCAATTATTTATTGTTCATTGATAGAACACACAGATAGTATTTTAGGAGGTGGTGTTAAAAGACAAACCAGTCAACACTTCCAACATATGTTAAAATTGCTAGAGCAAAGTTTATGGCAATAGCACAGAACAGGGCATGCTGGTTTCTCTCTGTAAACGTGGTCTACCACAAGAATTAATCTGTAAAGCTGTACGTGAGAAGACGTGTGGGAAAATCTCGTTATTTTCTAATTGATGACTTTTTAAAAATTATTGGATGCAGCTTTCCTTCTTCATTTGGTCATGCCTAATTTATCATGCATTATGCTTTTAGATATTTATTACTTTCAATACCATTCCATTGATGTATCCTTTATATGTCACCCAATGATACACTAATTTAGTTATTTTTTTAAAGATTTTATTTATTTATTTGAGAGAGAGACAGTGAGAGAGAGCATGAGCAAGGAGAAGGTCAGAGGGAGAATCAGACTCCCCGTGGAGCTGGGAGCCCGATGCGAGACTCGATCCCGGAACTCTGGGATCATGACCTGAGCCGAAGGCAGTCGTCCCACCAACTGAGCCACCCAGGCGTCCCTAATTTAGTTATTTTTTAAAAGATTTTATTTATTCTTCGAGAGAGAGAGAGCATGAGAGCAGGGGAGGGGCAAAGGGAGAGGGTGAAAGAACCTGAAGCAGACTCTCTACAGAGCACAGGGTCTGATGCAAGGCTCAATTCCAAAGCTGTGAGATCATGACCTGAGCTAAAATCAAGAGTCAGATGTTCAACCAACTGAGTCACCCAGGTGTCCCTAATTTAGTTATTTTTATTTCAAATGTATTTTAATATACAGAAAGGCTGGTAGTATTAGTGTTTTGCCTCATTCTTTTTCTGAGTGTTCTTTGATATTCTCAACTACAAATGATCAAAAATGGAATTTAAAATAAGAACATTATGTTTTTGAAAAAATTCTGTTAAGATTTTCATTTTGATTTCTGTCTGTATCCATTAAGAATGTATTTGGCTGGGGCGCCTGGGTGGCTCAGTGTGTTAAAGCCTCTGCCTTCGGCTCAGGTCATGATCCCCCGCATCAGGGTCTCTGCTCCGTGGAGAGCCTGCTTCCTTCTCTCTCTGCCTGCTTCTCTGCCTACTTGTGACCTCTTCCTCCTCTCTCTCTCTGTCTGCCACTCTGCCTACTTGTGATCTCTGTCTATCAAATAAATAAATAAATAAATAAAATCTTAAAAAAAAAGAATGCATTTGGCTGAAAAAAAAACAACAGAAACTAGACAAAAAGCAGCTTCCAAAACATATAAATTTGTATCTTATAACATGAAATCTGTTGACAGTATAGAGTTAGACAGCAACTCTCAGTGCCATGGGGGACTCAGGTTTTGTTCTTTGTTATTTTCTTCTTTTTTTCTGTTTTCCATTCTTCCATCTTTAACTTGTGAGACTTTGTCTTCAAGCTTCCTGTCTTAAGGTCTTAAGATAGCTCATGCACCATGAGACTACAGAGTTGAGTTCTAGGCAGAAAGATGAAGGAAGGAACCAAACAAACAAATAAACACAAACAAAAATCCTTATTTCTAAAAGTTTCCCAGTGGCACTTTGCTTCATTACAGGATTAGAAGCTCTGGGATGCTCATCTGCTCTCATTGATCACACTAATGTTTCCTGACATCACTAGCTGCAGTGGAGGCAAGAGAGTTGAGTAGTAAAGGTTTTCAGTCTCTGAAGTTAAAGAAGATAAACAACAAAGGTGTTGTTATTGCTTTTTGATAGTCAGTCCAATCTCTGCAGTCATATTTCATTACATTAACAAGTATCTTAGAATAAGTTTACATATATGTATGTATGTTTATATACACTTTTCCCTTAAAACAACATGGCGTTTTTCTCCACTAATTCCAGGATTCTTATATAATCTCTCTAAAAGGACAACAGTTATCATTTATGGAGAGCTTGCTATTTTATAAGCATTGTTCTAAGCACTTTGCATATAGTAAGCCACAGTCACAGTAACCCCATGAGGCTAGAGAAATGAAGATGACCAGTATACACTGATATGCAGAGATCACAAGAATACAATTTAAATGAACAAAAGAATGTGTAGAATTGCATACAGAATGCTTCTTTTCACATTATAATATATATGTTATATGTTATACATTATATATTATACATTATTATATATTACAAATTATATATTATATATATTGTCAATGGTATAGTAATAGAGTTGTGTGGTGACAGATGGTAGCTACACTTGCGGTGAGCATACGTAGTGTATAAACCTGTGGAATCACTTAGCTGTACACCTGAAACTAATGTAATATTGTGTATCAACTGTACTGAAATGAATAAAAAATTAGGGAGCTAAGCGAGAAACTAATTAACTATAAAATATAGATTGTGAGTAAGATATTTGCAGGACAGCTATTGCAACTTGATCATGGACCAGACATTGCATGAAATTTTGGGTTTTTTTTGGTGACATAATTGTATTATTAATATTATGTAGTATCTGTAAATTACTTTAAAACAATTGGGTAATTGTGTGTGTGCATATGTGAGTGTGTGATAGATAATTAACCATAAAAAAACTAGTAATTATTGAATCAAGTTGACCACCTGGTGATGTAGGCATTCCTTATAGTATTCTTTCATTTTTCATGTTAATTAGAAGTTGTAAAAACTTAAAATGCAAATATTAGATATGATTGACCCAATTTAGATGTTGACCTTTATCTCTTGAAAATATCAAAAATATAACAAATATCTCCCCAGTTTCTGCTAGTTTACTACTTGTTTTATATTTCTGGCATGGCAAGTTTGGCAATTGTCCAACAAGGAGAATGGAATCAGACTGTGAAGTAAGGCTAATTAGGGAAAAGTAAAATGTGAGTTTTATTTGTATAGAGAAAGCTGGAGAATAATATGTTAGTGTTTTCAGGATTGCAGGAATTTTTATAAGATGCAAAATGTCTAGTCATTTTCCCCTTCTGGGAATAGAGAACAGGTCTTAATACTAATTATAAAAACTTGCATTTGCATAGCACTTTATTGTTCCCAAAATACTTTTCTGTCTCCTGATAGAAATTGTTGTAGGAAATCGTATGAGCTACTTGGAATAATTTAAGATTCACCCTCACTCTTTGGCAAAGAGCAGACAACCCCATGACAGGAGCGTTGTACAATTCTCCAGTGGTTAAAGAGAAGCGATGTATAACCCCTTGAGATACCTTTCAGTTTATACTTTTATATTTTCCATTCTTTGTTACACAAAACAAGCTATGCTTAAATAAAACATTAAATCTAGGGTTCACATATGTAAACCATTTTCCAAAGAGCAGCACTTAATTAGAACCTGAAGTCTATTAACTCACATACTGGTCTTTTTGCCTGAAAGCTATATTCAGCAAGTGATATTTCTATAATAGAAATAGTTATCATTACTGCAAAAGTGAATCTCTACCATTCCTGTAAAGCGGCACTTGCTGAGTTTTAAAACACATACAACACCCCTAATACTTTGGATTCCAGGGTAGGTTAGTCCTTTAGCTGCTGGCAGGGAAAATAGGATTTTCTTCCTGGTTGCCATGTGTTTCCCAGAGGAAAGTGTGATCAAAACAAATGTTAGCTATAGATATGTTTATATGTTTTGCTTTGTGACATCTTTCCCATTTGAATTGGCCTCTAATTATATTATTAAATTTCACTGGGGCAGCTTTAGATACCTATTTGTGGACATGTGCTCTTCTCGTTCTCTTAGCTAGATTTTATTTGGTGGGATTTATTTCTAAGATTTTCAGTGTCTGTTAAATTGTAGACAAAAAAAATTTTGTCTGGAAACAGTGATGTGGACCTCAAGTTAATGTAATTGCAAATTCTCTAGAAGAGATATTTAAGTCCCTTTCTTTGACTTGACTTAATGAATAACTAGGTAAAAATATTCAAATTAATCTTTTCTCAAGATGAGGAGTTTATATATACAAAACTATTCAGATATTTCAAATTCATCCTTTAGATACTGTAATATATTTGCTGCTGTGGAAGCCAGATACAATGAGCTTCAGGCTAGTTTGCAAGTAACGGGACTGGATTTAGTCGAATGCGACCTGGACATCCAATCTGCAGGGATCCCACCTTGGCAGGCACCCTGGAGGTCATGAAACCTGAGACCTCAGTGCAAGAGATGCCAAGACATCTGTTTGTTCTAGGAAAGAGAGATGACCCACCAGAGCACTGCATAAAATAAGTAGTTAAGGGCTCAGAGAAGTGACTGAACAAACTTGAGGAAGTACATAAATGAAACCAAGAACAACAAAGAACAAAAACATCGTTTGGAAACCAATAATATAATAAACATTAAACAACAACAAAAACAAGAAGAGCTATTGCAAAATAATCTCTTTCAAAAGAAAAGGATGAAGTACACAAAAATAAGAAAAAAAAGAAATATAGGGACAAAAATGTAAAATTAGAGGATCAGCCAAAACTGAAATTTTAGAATTTCAAAAAGATGGGAAAGAATGAAGTTATAATATTATGAAAGAAACAATGGAAGAAAATTTTCTAAACATTTAAGATAAGAAAAAATTAAATAAGCCCTCAATGTACCCATGAAAATAAATGTAGTAGGACACCCATCAAGATTATGTTAAATTATCCATAAGTTTACAAAGAGAAGAATAACAAAAAAAAGGTTATATTAAAATCAGTTGAATAAAAATGGCATTGGACATGCCAAGAACAATACTATGAGAAGGGAGAATGTATTGGGAATTGAATGTCCTGATTTGGAAACTATTATTCAGTATTTTTATTTTCACCTGCTTGTTTTATACACTAATATTTGTTTAGATTTTTTATTTCTGTTTTGGTCATGGATGATAGATAGCTAAGCCCTATATTTAATACTTGGTCTATACTGACTTTCTCTCAGTATCTCAGCCATTCCCTACTGCCATTTATATTGCCATTCATTTTTATGTAAGTATGTTGTCTTCTCATTTTTTAAAGTCATTCTCTGGTCTTTGATTTCTTACAACTTCACTAAGAGGTATTTCAATGTAGAAAAATTGTTTGTCTTGTTGGGATGCCAGAATCTTAAATTTCTATATTTTATTATATTCTTAAAAATTATCACACACTGTTCTGAAGAACATTTCATCTTTCTGTTATACACTTTCCTTTTAAAGCTCCTTTAAGTTTACATTGGTACTTCTCATTCTTTTCTTCACATCTCATAACTTATCTTTCATAAAGTTTTGCTATGTTTCTCAATTTCTTCTAGTTTACTCGTTCTTCTTCAACAATGTCTACTTTTGCAATGTAACCAACAAGGAAGTTTATAATTGAAATTAATATATTCCTCATCTCTAGCAATCCAATTAGCTCTTTTCCACATCACTTGATATTTTAGTAGTATTTTATTATTTGTTTATCTTTTCAGTTCAACCTTAGTTCTTTAAACTTTAATTAACTTTAATTATATCTCATATATTTGTAAAATTTGAACTTTTGGAGAGTCAAAATCGGCAATGTGATGTTCTGCATTCTCTGATGGCTGCGTATTTCCTGGGGCATTATGTAAATTTTGGATTATGAGTTTATAAATCCCTTAGAAAAGATTTGCCATGGCTTCTTTCCAGATTTCTGGGACACCCTTATCATGGAACAACTACAAATTCACTTCTGAGTTTAGAGTTTCTGGAACCATATAGTTAGCATAAATTATAATCCTAAATCCATGAGAAAAGAACTGTAGTTATAAATTCTCAATGAAGGTTTTTTTATTCTTCTGCCTAGTATCCAGATTATATCAGATACATTTTTATGTCTTTTCCGGACTTCAAGCTCTATTACAAAGCTGTCATCATCAAGACAGCATGGTACTGGCACAAAAACAGACACATAGATCAATGGAATAGAATAGAGAGCCCAGAAATAGACTCTCAACTCTATGGTCAACTAATCTTCGACAAAGCAGGAAAGAATGTCCAATGTCTTCCTCAATTTCTTTCATGAGTACTTTATAGTTTTCTGCATATAGATTCTTAGCCTCTTTGGTTAGGTTTATTCCTAGGTATCTTATAGTTTTGGGTGCAATTGTAAATGGGATTGACTCCTTAATTTCTCTTTCTTCTGTCTTGTTGTTGGTGTATAGAAATGCAACTGATTTCTGTGCATTGATTTTATACCCTGACACTTTACTGAATTCCTGTACAAGTTCTAGCAGTTTTGGAGTGAAGTCTTTTGGGTTTTCCACATATAGTATCATATCATCTGCGAAGAGTGATAGTTTAACTTCTTCTTTGCTGATTTGGATGCCTTTAATTTCTTTTTGTTGTCTGATTGCTGAGGCTAGGACTTCTATTACTATGTTGAATAGCAGTGGTGATAATGGACATCCCTGCGGTGTTCCTGACCTTAGCGGAAAAGCTTTCAGTTTTTCTCCATTGAGAATGTCATTCTCAGTGGAGAAATATCATTCTCAATGAAATCTGATTTTGATGATGAGTGCACAACTCTGTAAACGAAAGCCATTGAACTGTATATTGTGAATTTATAGTATGTGAAATATCTCAACAAATCTGTAGAAACATACACACACATACACAGAATAGGCCCTGGACCAGCAGCTATTGTCAGTTAAGGGAAGATAGAAATACTTCTGCTTTATCTATATGAGTCATATTTTGGGATAAAACAAATGATCTTAGTTGACAAGGGAAAGTGTGTTGTTGTTGTTTTTACAGAGATATTCCAACAAATAATTATGGAAGAATTGATAGAATTAGAAAATTATCATTTTGTAAACCCTTAAAAACTAATTTAGACGAAGATAAGCAAAGAATGAAGCTACGGGGTAAAAGTGTGATTGGTAATATTGTAATGGAGGGGTCAGTCTGTCACCACTTGAACTGATGTTTATTTTAGTATCACTAAGAGGGAGATAATTAGATATTATGTGCCTCTTCTGTAATGTTATGTGAAATACATAGCATCATTTCATTGTTTTTGGTGGGAAGAATTACAGGAGGACATTAAATCTGAATTTATTCAAATTTTTTGGATAGCTTTCAACTTATAGAAAATTTTGTGGTAACAAATTAAATGAGATGACAATTGAATCAAACTGAAACATCTAGAATACAGGAGATTCTATAGGACAACAAACCCTGTGTCTTCAAGTCAGTAGGATAAGATTTTAAAAGTTGGGAAAGAGGACTGCTTCCCATTAAGAGATTTGGGAGACATAACCAAATGCAATGTAGGGATCTTGTTTGGATCCTGATTCTAGTAATTCATATGCAAAAAAGGACATTTTTTGAAAAACTGTAAATTTTTGAATATGACTTTTAAATCAGATAATGCCAAGGAACTCTTAACTTTTTTTGGTTAGATGCTATAGTGACATTAGAGTTTACAAGCAAGTGTGCATATTGTTAAGGTACCCATTAAAAGTGTGAAATGAAGTGACATAAAGTTTAACATTTCCCCTCTTAACTATAAAAAAGGGAATGCAAAATAAAATATTTATAATTGTTAGATCTATGTGATAAGTATATGGACTTATAGATTCCTTTTGTGTCTGAAAATATTTAGAACCCCAAATTTTATTTTAAAAAGTCTGTGTCAACTGGGATCACCTTCCCCCAATATTCTCTCTTCTTGCATCCACTGAAGTATGGCACACTCAACAGTTCCCAATTATTCAATGTTGGGGTTGACATCACAGTGCAAATCCTATATGGTGGTAATAAATTACAAGTGCACAGACTCACATTTCTCATCTTGTTTTGTACAAGATAGAGCATTAACCAATCCATTCATGCAGGACATTTTAAGGCTTATTAATTTTTTTTCAAAAAGTAATGGAAAGCCAATAAGGGTTTTAAAAAGGAGAATGAGATGATAATTTCAGAGAACTGAGAAGATCACTGTGTCCCTTAGAAAATGAATTAGAGGATAAGCAAAAGGAGTGAGAGGAATCCAGTTCTGTCAATCATTTATTTATTCAAATATATTTATTGAGAATTTAGTGTGTGTCAAGTGTGCTTGTAAGTGCTCAAGTAATGTAATAACAGATGTGGTTGATGATTGCACCTTGAATTACAGTAGACATAGAGAAACTTGAAAATCTTGGATTTATTTGAGAGTCATTCTCTTCTTCCTGTTACAGGAGAGGGGAGGAGAACGCCTTTACCAAAGAGAACTCATGCCTGTTTTTAGGAAGAAAGGGGGAGAGCAGAGACTTCTTGCATTTGTTGCTTTTGATTTGTCTTCAGCTCAAAATCATCCTTTTGCCAGGTTGACATATATTGGGATAGCATATTCAGATCCCCTTTAGTCACAATATGCAATTATAACTACTAATATGGCTCCGTATTACTTTGCTTTTCTGGATTTGAACTTCTTATCTGTAAAATTAAAAAAAAATGAGCAAAGTTAATCTCTAGTGTTCTTCTGAGGTCTCAAATTTTATTAGAAGACATACTTTTCATCATCTGTCCTATATGACCTTCACATTAATAGAAACTGTAACTTTGTAAGAATTTTTAATATAAGACATATTCCAGAATGTTCTACAAAGAATGAGGATTAATAATGGAGGAATTTAGCCCATGAAGTTTAGCCCTTCCATAGAGTTGTCTAAAAAGATCCAGTTATCCAAATTTAACTCAGTTTTATAGCTGAACACTTAAGAATTTCTGAAATCACCTACTCAGTTTGTGACATAACTTTAATTGTACATTTAAAAAACAGAATTTTGCCATGGTGGTTTATCAAATATGCCAAAACACTGACCATCTGATCTCGTATCACATTCATAAAATTATAAAATTCTAGTGTCTAATTTGGAGTCTGTATTATCCTTGGAGGGCCATAGAGGAATTCATTATCTACATATGATTTCAAACATTACTTAATGACCAGAGATTTTCTAAATTTCCTAGATTTATGAGCAAGTCAAAATATATTGACTATGCTTTTTGTCTCCAGTTCCTATCACCTACATCATTATTTAAAGTGTCTACATATGGCAATGGAAGCAATTACCAATCTAACCAGACTTCGAAATCTTAGAGTATGAGGACATGAGTAATTCAAAATAAACACATGTTACTCTTTCAGCCTGGAGACGGGTAGGGGGACGCCACATACTTTAAATGTTGGTATTGTCTCATTAGGATATATGTTTGTGTGTATTTTAGGGTATTGATACCTCAATATAATTTTCCTTTTTGTTTCCTGCTCAAGAATATGATCAATAATGTCAAAATAAGACTAAAAATAAAACTCAAGTTTCCAGTTTTTCATTCCGATATAAACTAGATGCACCAACCATTATTAAAATCGATGAGCTTAAATATGTGTCATCCTAACTGATGTATCCAGGCCTCAGGGTGATTCTGCCTTTGGCATCACTGAAACTTAATATGAATAATATCACTCAAAACAATTTTATAATAGGGCCTTTATTGTTGGTTCATTAGCATCCAGAGACAGTTTTGCAAGGGATTATTCCCATCTATTCTGCAGGATATTTTTCCTTTCTTCTCACTGACATTGTGTTTTTATCTGAGAAGATTGCTATGAGTGATCAGATGCCAGATACAACATAGGCTTTTTATCTAAGTTCTGTTTAAAAAAAAAAAAAAAAAGACCTGGGAAAGTACTCATTCTGCCACTAGAAAAACTTTATAGTGTAAATTAGAATTATAATATACCATGGTGTCATATTATAAAACTCAGTGCCAGTTTCATTGTAATCAGTTTACCAGGCATCCATGGAAACAACTTTTTTCCTGACTAAATTACTATACATCCACAAATTTTGGAAACGAAATCTACACAGATGCAGAATCTAAATAGAACAAAACAAAGAGCTGGCAATATTCCATTGAATTAGGGCAGTGGAGGCAAATAGTTTGTGTAATTCAGCTATTCTTCCAACTTCACCCCCACAAGTATTTTTATTTCTTATCTGAATTTACTCATTCATTTATTCAAGGGTTTATTGAGCATTTACTATATGCAAGACACCTTTCTAGGCACAGAGAGATGCAGTTGTGATCTAAATAGTCAAAAATTTCTGCCAATAGAGAGTTTATATTTTAGTGGAGAGAAGGAAACAAAATGAATTAAATAGATACTCGGTTATATGCTTGTAAATTATATGGCTGAAAGGGGCTAAGGTGCCACAAAGGTGGTACTTCAGTTTAAATCAAATGGCAAAGAATATCTCATTCATAAGGTTACATTTGAGCAAACACCTCAAGGTGTTGAGGAATTGAACTGGCAGACAATTGAGGAGAAATTCTAAGAAGCAAATGGAACAACAAAGGCAAAGAGCCTGAAAAGAAGGGTGGCTAGAGTATTTCAAGAAAGCAAGGGGAGGGGCACCTGGGTGGCTCAGTGGGTTAAAGCGTCTGCCTTAGGCTCAGGTCATGATCTCAGGGTCTTGGGATCTAGCCCCACATCCTGCTGTCTGCTCAGCAAGGAGTCTGCTTCCCCCTCTCTCTCTGCCTGCCTCTCTGCCTACTTGTGATCCCTGTCTGTATAAATAAATTAAAAAATTTTTAAAAAAAGAAAGCAGGGGGAAAACATATGGTTGGAAGGAAATAAATAAGGAGGTGAATTGTTAGAGGTGAGGTTACAGAGCTAAAAGGGTGGTGGGGTCATTATACATTTTTTTGGCTTTTAGCCTGAGGGAAATGGGAAGCTTAATGTAGTGTTGATCTGAAGAGTGGGATGATATACTCTGGTGGCTGTGTAGAAAATAGACTTGGGGGAGGGTGGAGGTTGAGAGAGGGAGAAGCAAGGACTATTAAAAGCTATCTATTGCAATTATCCAAGCAGGAGAGAATAATGGCTTGGAAGACCTTGGTGACAATGGAGATGATGAGAAGTACTCAGATTTTGAATATATTCAGCAGGATGTTCTATGGGATTGGATATAGTTATGTGAGAGAAAAAAAGTCAAAATATAATGATTTTAGCTTGAACAACTAAAAAAAGATGGAGACATTTACTGAGCTGAAGAAGATGAAATGTGAATGAAGCAACTTTGAATGAAATTCAGGAGTTCACTTTTACATGTGAATTTTGAGATAATTATTACACACTTACATGGTGATTGCAAGAGGTCAACATAATACCATATCTGGATGTTAACGAACTGTTTTTTTTCTCAACTAAATCTTAAATGGCAGTTTTAATAAGAATTTCTAAGCTAAAGGAGTGTTTATTTAAAGAACAGAATGGAAGCAT